>NW_026533214.1:15000-177500 GCF_028296485.1 Oppia nitens | reverse complement strand
ATCAATGAAACATTTATTTTAATATTTTATATTATTGTTATTTAATAAATTGCATATTTTTTTAGACAATTGATTAGTTTTTTAACTTTTTACTAAAAACTAGAAAAAAAATTTTACAATTAGTTACATATGTTTGGTTTAGTTAATAATAATTTTAACAAAAATAAAACAATAATTCGTTTAAATAATAGTTTTATATTTTCTATTGTAAATTAAATGTTTTTTTAAACAATTATTAATAACTTATTGAAAAAAATAATTTTATATAATTTTATTTTTTATTTAATAAAATCATTATAAAAATTTTTTATCTAGAATTTAAAGTTTCTAAAAAAAATTGCTAATTTATTAAATTATTTAATTATCATTGAGTTTAATATTAAAATGAAAAATGATTAATCAAATATTATTATAAATAAATTATTTTAAAAAATATATTTATTTTTTATTTAAAACAAATACAATTATGATAAATATTTTTTTGTTAGTATTAATAGTTAGTTTAAAATTATTTTATATAGATTTAGTCCAAACAACCACAACATTTGATCCGAAAATATGTGAATCATTGCCTAAATTTATTATTAATAAAATCCGTCAACAAATCGGCAACATTTCACCCGATATCCAAAAAATCATCAAATATGTGGTCAACGGTCCCGATAGTGGCGTAACATATGATGAATTGTCAAAATTTGTCGACCTGTTTGGCCCACGATTTACGGGAACTGCTAGTCTCGAGTCGTCTATCGACTATATGGTTGATCGATTGAAACGGGAACGACATGATAAAGTTTATACGGAAAATGTTACCGTTCCTGTCTGGGTATGTATATAACATATCTGTCCATCAAATTATATCAAATTAATACTAATACTAATGAAATGACAGATACGTGGCAAGGAATGGGCACAAATGGTTAGTCCACGTATAAAACAGTTAAACATATTGGGTTTGGGCACAAGTGTTGGTACCAATGGATCAGTACTTACCGGTAATGTTATAGTTGTCAAAACATTTGATGAACTAAAAAGGCGATCCCATGAAGTCCGGGGAAAGTTTGTTGTCTATAACAATGATTTTGTTAGCTATGGTGTATCCGTTCAATACAGAGAACAGGGAGCCAGTCGTGCGGCACAGTTCGGTGCTATCGGTGTTTTGGTAAATATTATTAATTTTTTACAGATACTACTACTAAAAAAACTACTATTACTACTACTACTACTACTACTACTACTACTAATACTACTTTTACTACTACTACTACTACTAACAAAACTACTACTACTACTACTACTACTACTACTACTACTACTACTAACAAAACTACTATTACTACTAAAGTTTTTATAATTATATTTTATTATAATTATTATTTTTGTGTCAATAGATCCGATCGGTGACACCGTTTTCAATCTATTCACCGCATACTGGCCAACAAAGTACGTATAGTTTAGTATTAGTATTATTATTATAATTATTACATTTGATAATAGCTTACGCTAATAATAATATACGGAAAATACCGGCCGTCAGTATTACCGTAGAAGATGCCGAACTGTTTGGTCGATTGGCTGGCCGTGGTATCAACATTACGGTCAGTCTATCAATGGAGGCCCATATGAATGGTGTGGGCGTATCGAGGAATACTATCAGCGAGATTATCGGTCCAACTAAACCGGATGAGGTTAGTGTGTACTACTAGTAAATACTGTACTGATACCAAACAATTAGGTAGTACTAGTATCGGGTCATCTGGACTCATGGGACGTAGGACAGGGAGCCATGGATAACGGCGGCGGTGCATTCATCGCATGGCGGGCACTGTCGGTCATCAAAAAACTTGGTCTACAACCGAAACGTACTGTACGATCGGTGTTGTGGACCGGCGAGGAAATGGGTCTCATAGGTGCTCAACAATACACACAGGTATGTAATCAACAATAATAAAAGTTTATAAATAATTTGCTATTAAAATAAAAATAATAATAATACTATCTTTTAAATACAAATACATACACATATACATACACACAAATACATACACATATACATACACACAAATACATACACACAAATACATACACATATACATACACACAAATACATACACATATACATACACACAAATACATACACATATACAAACACACAAATACATACACACAAATACATACACACAAATACATACACACAAATACATACACACAAATACATACACACAAATACATACACATATACAAACACACAAATACATACACACAAATACATACACACAAATACATACACACAAATACATACACACAAATACATACACACAAATACATACACACAAATACATACATACATACATACACACACACACACACACACACACACACACACACACACACAGTATTCAACAAAAATTATTATAAATTAAGTATTTATAATATACTGTATATCTTCTGTATATAGAAACATATCAATGAGTTAAACAAAATAAGTATAGCTATGGAGTCAGATATGGGAACGTTTAGACCGACAGGTATTAGCTATTGGGGCCAAAACCCGACCGCACAGTGTATTGTCAATGAATTACTGAAAACATTGAAACCCATAAACGCTACTCAGTTAAGTATCGTCAGTCAAAATTTGTGAACCGATATTGACTTTTTGGTCGGTAAAGGTGTTCCCGGCGGTAGTCTCGACACTCGAAACCAAAAATATTTTTATTTTCATCACACGGACGGCGATACTATGACTGTCCAGAATCGGCGCGATCTGGACCTGTGTACGGCTGTATGGGCGTCAATTGCCTACGGATTGGCCTCAATTGATGACCAATTGCCCCGATAGTAGATAAACTAAATTATTTTATTAGTTTTTTTAAAAAAAATTTGATACTAAATATATATTATTATTTGTGTGCTTTATTTTTTGTGTATTTATAATTTAAAATAAATTAAAATATTATGTCATACTGAATCAATTGATACCCTACATGTCTAAGGTTGAGATTATTTTGTCACTTTAAAACATTTATTCACATATAATATTTATGTATTAATAATTGTAAAAACTATTTTATTTTAACTCAATTTTTTTAAATCATATTTTAATAGGTTAGGTTAGGTTAGGTTAGGTTAGGTTAGGTTAGGTTAGGTTAGGTTAGGTTAGGTTAGGTTTTGATAAAATATACATTTAAATAAATTAATAAGCACATTTTAAAAATAAATTTGGCTTTCAAAGCGTCATAACTCTAATTTTATATATGCTAACTACACATCAATACCTATCTACCTATACCACACACTACCGACTCAGGCGCTGCCCATTCTGGAAAGTGCAGCCAATATAATAAACAAATAATTTGATTTTAACAAAATATATATTAGATTTAATTATTTTAAATATCCCTTCTCTACACAACAATAAAATTAATCAACTAGCTTATGGAAATAAAAAATTTATTTAAATAAATAAAAAAATAATTTAGATAACAATATTTATATTAGGATTAATTAATTATTAAAATATAAGTAATTAATTAAAAAAAATTTATATTTTTCCAAAAAACGCTTAATTTTATTTTAGTCCATTTGAATATCTCTTTCACTTTCTCTCTCTCACTTTAACCAAAATGCATGTGTTTATTTACTGGTCTAGGGGCGATTGTCCCTTCAAGTTCAGCATTGTCATCATCATCTTCACCTGAAATACAGGCTGTCATAACAATTATCAACATCAGCATTATTTTCACCATCAGCATCATTATCATTATAATCGAACATAAATATAAATTATTGTTAAAATAATATATTAGTTATTAATGTTATTAAAAAGTAAAATATTTTTATTATTAGATATTAAATTATTATAAATAAAATAAAAATTAGTAAAATATACTAAATTATTTAATTATTTTTAATATTACATAACATAAGAAAATAATACTTTAATAAAAAAAATATTTTACAGAAAAAAAAATATATTACACTTGTTTATTAACAATATTACTGACAATGAAATACAGTATTTAAAGATTAGATTATATGATTTTACAAAATAATAATAATAATAATAATAATAATAATAATAATAATAATAATAATAATAATAATAATAATAATAATAATAATAATAATAATAATAATAATAATAATAATAATAATAATAATATTATATGGCCATTAATTTTATTTTATTAATAATAACATCATCAACATTATTATTATTATTACAATAAGTACCTTACTTAAAAATCAATTAATTATATAGTATATTATATTATTAGAAAATTTTTTATGTATATTAACCGATAAATCTAATATTTTAGTTAATGTTATTATTTTTATTATTAATTTTGTTAATAGTAATTTATAAAATAATCATCATCAACATTAAAATATTAATAAGTATATATTATTATTATATATTATATATTAAAATTATTATTTTATAAAAACTGTGTATTATATTTATATTATATATATAAAACACTATTTTATAAAAAAATTTAAAATATTTATTTTTTGATAATCAATGAAACATTTATTTTAATATTTTATATTATTGTTATTTAATAAATTGCATATTTTTTTAGACAATTGATTAGTTTTTTAACTTTTTACTAAAAACTAGAAAAAAAAATTTTTACAATTAGTTACATATGTTTGGTTTAGTTAATAATAATTTTAACAAAAATAAAACAATAATTCGTTTAAATAATAGTTTTATATTTTCTATTGTAAATTAAATGTTTTTTTTAAACAATTATTAATAACTTATTGAAAAAAATAATTTTATATAATTTTATTTTTTATTTAATAAAATCATTATAAAAATTTTTTATCTAGAATTTAAAGTTTCTAAAAAAAATTGCTATTTTATTAAATTATTTAATTATCATTGAGTTTAATATTAAAATGAAAAATGATTAATCAAATATTATTATAAATAAATTATTTTAAAAAATATATTTATTTTTTATTTAAAACAAATACAATTATGATAAATATTTTTTTGTTAGTATTAATAGTTAGTTTAAAATTATTTTATATAGATTTAGTCCAAACAACCACAACATTTGATCCGAAAATATGTGAATCATTGCCTAAATTT
Organism: Oppia nitens; assembly: GCF_028296485.1. Taxonomy (NCBI): domain Eukaryota; kingdom Metazoa; phylum Arthropoda; class Arachnida; order Sarcoptiformes; family Oppiidae; genus Oppia; species Oppia nitens. The sequence goes on along the minus strand of NW_026533214.1, from coordinate 172,396 downwards.
ATTATTAATAAAATCCGTCAACAAATCGGCAACATTTCACCCGATATCCAAAAAATCATCAAATATGTGGTCAACGGTCCCGATAGTGGCGTAACATATGATGAATTGTCAAAATTTGTCGACCTGTTTGGCCCACGATTTACGGGAACTGCTAGTCTCGAGTCGTCTATCGACTATATGGTTGATCGATTGAAACGGGAACGACATGATAAAGTTTATACGGAAAATGTTACCGTTCCTGTCTGGGTATGTATATAACATATCTGTCCATCAAATTATATCAAATTAATACTAATACTAATGAAATGACAGATACGTGGCAAGGAATGGGCACAAATGGTTAGTCCACGTATAAAACAGTTAAACATATTGGGTTTGGGCACAAGTGTTGGTACCAATGGATCAGTACTTACCGGTAATGTTATAGTTGTCAAAACATTTGATGAACTAAAAAGGCGATCCCATGAAGTCCGGGGAAAGTTTGTTGTCTATAACAATGATTTTGTTAGCTATGGTGTATCCGTTCAATACAGAGAACAGGGAGCCAGTCGTGCGGCACAGTTCGGTGCTATCGGTGTTTTGGTAAATATTATTAATTTTTTACAGATACTACTACTAAAAAAACTACTATTACTACTACTACTACTACTACTACTACTACTACTAATACTACTTTTACTACTACTACTACTACTAACAAAACTACTACTACTACTACTACTACTACTACTACTACTAACAAAACTACTATTACTACTAAAGTTTTTATAATTATATTTTATTATAATTATTATTTTTGTGTCAATAGATCCGATCGGTGACACCGTTTTCAATCTATTCACCGCATACTGGCCAACAAAGTACGTATAGTTTAGTATTAGTATTATTATTATAATTATTACATTTGATAATAGCTTACGCTAATAATAATATACGGAAAATACCGGCCGTCAGTATTACCGTAGAAGATGCCGAACTGTTTGGTCGATTGGCTGGCCGTGGTATCAACATTACGGTCAGTCTATCAATGGAGGCCCATATGAATGGTGTGGGCGTATCGAGGAATACTATCAGCGAGATTATCGGTCCAACTAAACCGGATGAGGTTAGTGTGTACTACTAGTAAATACTGTACTGATACCAAACAATTAGGTAGTACTAGTATCGGGTCATCTGGACTCATGGGACGTAGGACAGGGAGCCATGGATAACGGCGGCGGTGCATTCATCGCATGGCGGGCACTGTCGGTCATCAAAAAACTTGGTCTACAACCGAAACGTACTGTACGATCGGTGTTGTGGACCGGCGAGGAAATGGGTCTCATAGGTGCTCAACAATACACACAGGTATGTAATCAACAATAATAAAAGTTTATAAATAATTTGCTATTAAAATAAAAATAATAATAATACTATCTTTTAAATACAAATACATACACATATACATACACACAAATACATACACATATACATACACACAAATACATACACACAAATACATACACATATACATACACACAAATACATACACATATACATACACACAAATACATACACATATACAAACACACAAATACATACACACAAATACATACACACAAATACATACACACAAATACATACACACAAATACATACACACAAATACATACACAWATACAAACACACAAATACATACACACAAATACATACACACAAATACATACACACAAATACATACACACAACACAAATACATACACACAAATACATACACACAAATACATACATACATACATACACACACACACACACACACACACACACACACACACAGTATTCAACAAAAATTATTATAAATTAAGTATTTATAATATACTGTATATCTTCTGTATATAGAAACATATCAATGAGTTAAACAAAATAAGTATAGCTATGGAGTCAGATATGGGAACGTTTAGACCGACAGGTATTAGCTATTGGGGCCAAAACCCGACCGCACAGTGTATTGTCAATGAATTACTGAAAACATTGAAACCCATAAACGCTACTCAGTTAAGTATCGTCAGTCAAAATTTGTGAACCGATATTGACTTTTTGGTCGGTAAAGGTGTTCCCGGCGGTAGTCTCGACACTCGAAACCAAAAATATTTTTATTTTCATCACACGGACGGCGATACTATGACTGTCCAGAATCGGCGCGATCTGGACCTGTGTACGGCTGTATGGGCGTCAATTGCCTACGGATTGGCCTCAATTGATGACCAATTGCCCCGATAGTAGATAAACTAAATTATTTTATTAGTTTTTTTAAAAAAAAATTTGATACTAAATATATATTATTATTTGTGTGCTTTATTTTTTGTGTATTTATAATTTAAAATAAATTAAAATATTATGTCATACTGAATCAATTGATACCCTACATGTCTAAGGTTGAGATTATTTTGTCACTTTAAAACATTTTTTTTAGGTTAGGTTAGGTTAGGTTAGGTTAGGTTAGGTTAGGTTAGGTTAGGTTAGGTTAGGTTAGGTTAGGTTAGGTTAGGTTAGGTTAGGTTAGGTTAGGTTAGGTTAGGTTAGGTTAGGTTAGGTTAGGTTAGGTTAGGTTAGGTTAGGTTAGGTTAGGTTAGGTTAGGTTAGGTTAGGTTAGGTTAGGTTAGGTTAGGTTAGGTTTTGATAAAATATACATTTAAATAAATTAATAAGCACTTTTTAAAAATAAATCTGGCTTTAAAAGCGTCATAACTCTAATTTATGATATATGTTAACTACACATCAATACCTATCTACCTATACCACACACTACCGACTCAGGCGCTGCCCATTCTGGAAAGTGCAGCCAATATAATAAACAAATAATTTGATTTTAACAAAAATATATATTAGGTTTAATTATTTTAAATTTTAAATATCCCTTCTCTACATAACAACAATAAAATTAATCAACTAGCTTATGGAAATAAAAAATTTATTTAAATTATTAAAAAAAAATAATTAAGATAACAATATTTATATTAGGATTAATTAATTATTAAAATATAAGTAATTAATTAAAAAAAAACTTTTATATTTTTCGAAAAAAACGTTTAATTTTATCTTAGTCCATTTGAATATCTCTTTCACTTTCTCTCTCTCACTTTAACCAAAATGCATGTGTTTATTTACTGGTCTAGGGGCGATTGTCCCTTCAAGTTCAGCATTGTCATCATCATCTTCACCTGAAATACAGGCTGTCATAACAATTATCAACATCAGCATTATTTTCATCATCAGCATCATTATCATTATAATCGAAGCCATATTATTATTATTATTATTATTTTTACTATTAAAAGTTTGACAGGATTTTACAACTGCTTATAACTAGAATTTAATTTAGAACTAAATTTCGTTTTAATTTTTTAACACATATATATATAAAAAAAATTTTATTAATAAAATTAATTATTTATTGACGTATTTTTCAAATGTTTATGTCAATATGATTTTTAAATAGATTTACTATTTTAAGATAAAATAACGCATAAAGAAAATAGTATTGTGTGTATTATTATTATAGATATTAAAATTTCAAAAAATATATATATATATTTATACTTATAATTAATAGATATTTATTATGTCAATAATTATTTGTTAGTTTTTCTATATTTTTAAAGATTAGTTAACCAACAAAATTATTGACGTAATAAATATCTATTTTTAATAATAGATGTAATTTAAGTACGATTATTGATTGGCCAATTATTTTTAAAAATATTAATTATATATTAATTATTTTTTTTAACCATATGTTTAATTTATGAATTTATTAACTTAGAAAAAGATATAATAGATTTAAGTTAAAAAAATACAATTAAATTATTTCAATTATATAATATCTTTTATAGTTTTACTTTATTTTTAATAAAATATTTAAATAATTTTTATATAAATATAGTTTTTTTTGTAATATTACTAAAAGTTCTAGTTTTACAACAACAAGTCCTTACAACTAGAATTTAATTTAGAACTAAATTTTGTTTTTTTTTTAAATTTATACAACTATAAAAATATATTTTTTTTTAAAAAATCTATTAATCAAATTAATATATATTTTTAAAAATGTCTATTATTAGATATATTTACGCATTTTAAATGTATATGTAAGTTTTGTCAGAATTATAATCATAATTATTAAAATTTCAATAAAATATATATTTCTAAATATAAATTACATTCACAAATCATTTTACAGATCTAATGTAAAATAAGTTTAATTCATTGGTTAACTAAACGTTACAAATATAAAACCTAAGAAAAATCATTATTGACGTAATAAATATCTATTTTTAAAAATAAAAATGTAATTTAAGTAGATTTTATATTTTTATACATCTATATATTAATTAGTTTTTTTAAACATATGTTTTTAAATATAATTTTTTGAATTTAATAGCAAAGCAAAAAAATAATAATACAAATATAAAAATAATAGATTTTAATTAAAAAAAATACAATTGAATTAATGCATTGATATCTTTTCTAGTTTTAATATTCACTTTCACTTTTAATTTTTTATTGTAATTTTCTAATAAAATATTTTAATAATTTTTTATTTAAATGTATTTTTTTTAAAAAACAAAATATTTGATCAAAACATGAATATTATGTGTTGATCTATTATTGGTTATTAAAGTTAATTATAAAATTATAAATAACTATTGATTTATTTAAACTTTTTTAAAATAATATATAATTATTTCAGTGATATTTTTTGTTTAGTTTAGTTTAAACAGTTATTTAAAAAACAACAACAAAAATCTTATAATAAAACTAATAATAGAATAATTACTTTAAAGTTTAAGTTAAAAATAGTTTAAAAGTTTATTATATAAAAAAAATATTTTAAATATTATTTGTATAAATTATAGTGTAATAACCTAACAAAATTTTTAGTTATATATATATACTATTAATATTTGTTTAAAAAATAGAATTTATAAATTTTTACAACATTTTATCATTGTATTATATATATCAGTAATTAACTTTATAAATAGGAATTATTTAGCTATTATTATAATTTATGAAAAGTATCATGATAAAAGTAATCACACACATAGACTAGTACAAATTAAATAAATATTTTATCTAAGTCATAGTTTAGTTATTATTTATTTGTAATGTATTTTTAAAAACTTTTAAACTAAATAAAAAATAATTATGTTATCTATGAATAATTATTTTATTTATTATAATTTTGAACATCAATAATGTTATAACATTTATCAAAAAAGTTATCATGATACCACTTAAAGTTAATAGCTGATATATATATATGCTTAGTAAATATTTCATTTAAATTTAAATCATAGTTCAATCAAATAAAATTTATCACGATGATGATGATGAATAATATGGCTAAAATAATAACAATGCTGCTGATGATATTAATGATGATGATGATGATGACAAATAATAATAATAATTTATGCTATGGTTGCAGTTCCCCTCCCCCCCCCAGCGATTGTCCGAGTACCATATATGGGTATGCCTAAATGCAATTTTAGCTTAATATACTATTGTTCTTATTTCTATTGTTTTTTCAATAAAAATATATTTAATAATTGTTACACTGTGAAAAAAAATAAATATAATGCTAATTAATTTTTATTTTTAAAAAAATGTACTAACAGTTTATTTATAAAATGAATGCAATTTTAGCAAATGTAGTACAAAACATGATCGCATAGAATACGAAACATCATCATCACTAGAACAATCATCGGAATAATAATAATAATAATAACAACAACAATAATAATAATAACGTGTAACAAAACCAAACATATACATTGTTGAATACATATTGTTATTATTTTCGAAATGATAATGCAAAAATAAAACTTGATTAATAATTTTTTGTTTCTAATGTTTTTAATTTATTTATTTTTTCACTGAAATTCCTGAAAGAAGTATATATATATATATATATATATATATATATATATATATGAATTCTATAAGTCTGTCAGTCTGTCCCATGAGGCCGATGAATCCAGACTCTGATGCAATTTTTTTTCTCCATTTAACAACTAGGGCTAACAACTAAAAACATCAAACAGCGACAGCATTGAATAAATTTCATCGACATTACCGTTTCAGACAACAGTAGTAGTAGTAGTAGTAGTAGTAGTAGTAGTAGTAGTAGTAGTAGTAGTAGTAGTAGTAGTAGTAGTAGTAGTAGTCGTTTAGCTTTCACAGCTTAAGTCTTAAATTTTATAATTAATAAAAATTTGTTTACTTTTATTATACATAAAAAAACGTTTGCTTTTATTATACATAAAAAAGTGTACTTATTTTTTACGAATTAGTTACCGAATCCGAGTTGTTGCCCACTCGACTAATTTTAAAATAATTTTTGTTATATTTTTTTTATTAATAATATAAAATGTTAATTACGATGTTACATTTACAAAAATAAAAACCCTAGGATCAATTATCTGGTCAACTAAATAATAATTATAAAAAATTATTATACAGTAGATAAAATCTAATTATAACCATTAAAATAAATATTTTTTAAAGTAGTTTACAAAATCAATACAAAAATAAATAAATTGTTGACTAAAATCTGACTTTAAGATTGTTCCCACATTTACAATCATTAAGCAATCGTATCATACGATTATTGTCAAACCATATATAACCAGTTGAGAATGCTTTAAAAGCATTTCCACACGAATTCCTTAACTTAAAAAGGAAAAAAACAAAAAAATATCAAAAAACAATTTGTAGCGGAGCCTGGATTCGAACCTATGTCCTCGTGGGACAGACAGACAGACAGACGGACAGATGGACAGACTTTTAGAATGCATATACGTATTCCTTTCAGGAATTCGTGAAAATAATTTCAATTTCAAAGGTTAACTAATGGATAAATAAATCATAACCAATTATTAAGAGCATTATTGACGTACAATTAATGATTTTAACATAAATTTTATAATAACATTAAAAAAATTAAATTTAATATTCTAGTCATTGCTGTAACTAAAAAGTTATTAATTATACATAATATATGGTTATTCTACTATAGATAGAAATTAAATAGAATTATTTAAAGTAATTTATTTTTTACTATATTATTTTATATAATTTTATTTTTTTAAATAGTTATTTTTAATAGTTAATTATTATAAATTTTTTAATTTTATTTAAATTTAATTTTCATATTTATAGTAAAATATCAACAATATCAAAAATATATAAATCTAACATCCAAAATACATTTGATTAATTATATAATAATTAATTAATTATTGATAATTATTAAGAATAATTATAATATGGCCAAGATTATCAAAATGGTTTTTTTAATGACACTGATGCTGATAATGCTGATTAACAATTGGATTATTTACTGTAAACATTGCCAATCTCCATCAGACTGTTTTAATGGTCGTATTCAATGTAAAGATGGCGAATGTGTTTTGAGAAAAGTCGATGATGATAATGTTAATAATGATAATAATGATAACAATGTTAATAATGATAAAAATGATAATAATGTTAATAATGATAATAATGATAAAAATGATAATAATGTTAATAATGATAAAAATGATAATAATGTTAATAATGATAAAAATGATAATAATGTTAATAATGTTAATAATGCTAACAATGATAATACTAATAATAATAACGATCACATTTCGGCTTAAAGTGTTTACTAATGTAAAAGTTATCTATAAAAAAATTTTTTTTTAAATAATCTTGTTAAGATTAGTTAACTTAATATACTATTGTTTTTATTTCTATTGTTTTTCAATAAAAATATATTTAATAATTGTTACACTGTGAAAAAAATAAATAAATATAATGCTAATTAATTTTTATTTTTAAAAAAATGTACTAACAGTTTATTTATAAAATTAAGATAAAATTTTATGATAGTATATAAAATACATAAACATAATAGTATTTAAATTGTTGTTAAGTTATATATATATATATAACTATATCATTATTATTATTACATTATATTATAAACTACATTATTATTATTATGCTAATTTTATTAAACATATGGTTATATATTTTTCAAAAAATATTTTATTTAAAAAATCCTAAATATAAATTGTTACTTATGTTTATCTTTTAAATACATATATTTAATTAATAATAAATTAACATTATAAACATTTAGCTATTAATTTAATTGTCTTATTTTTTATTTGTTTGATTTTAATATATTTTAGTTATGCAACAAATTATATAATAAATATATAGTGTATTTTTTATTTTAAAAAACCATATGTTTAATAGTATTTAAATAAAATAAATGTTAAACAACAATATACTAGTATATACCTGTATATTACGTAGAGTAAATTTTTCTGTATAAAATTTTTTTGTTGATTAATTTTAACTTAATTAACTTATTGAAGTAAATAAAATAATTTATTTTATAAATTAGTTATATATATATATGTCATTTTAAATTAAAGTGAATCAACAATAAATTGTTATTAGAGACTAAAGAAAAAAAATTTATTAACTATTACACAATGTTAATATATAATTATTAAACTGATGCTGATGATGGTAATGGCAATGCTACTGCTACTAATGATGATGACCACCTGGATGATTGGTGTTTGCCATTGTTGTAAGGCGTGGTTCACATATTACGTTCGCACTTGAGGGGAGGGGGGGGGTTGGCCAAATCGAACTTTTGCGAGCGAGGGGGAGGGGAGGGTATAGTGATTAAGAACGTTCGCATTAAGATAATATTTTATTTCTTGTGGTGGGGGGGGGTGGTAGCGGTTAGGGACATGCGAACGTAATTTTTTTTAAATAACTACATGCGAACAATTGCGAACATAGGGGAGGGAGGGGGTCTAGATTTCTTAAAAAGTGCGAACGTAATATGTGAACGACGCCTAATAGTGATGATGAATGTGATGCCGGTTGTTACGATGGTAAATGTGATCCTACTGATTAAATACACCCACCCACACCCACCCACAAAAACACACACACACTACTAGAAATTTTTATTAATTTAAAGTTAATTACCAAATTATTTGTTAAAATTTTAAAATTTAAATAAAATATAATTTGTATTAATTTTTATATATATATAATATTATATATATATACTGTATATACTGTATAGACAAGTAATAAATATATTTTTTTTTAAATAAACAAAATAATGTATTAAATATATAAAATAATATTATATTAAATATTAAATAATTATTTTTATAAATGTTAATAAAAAAAATTTTAAAACTTTAGCTTGCGCGCATTTAAAGAATTGTATAAAAATTACAATTATACAAACTAATAAAATCATTTTATTTATTTTATTTTTTTCATTAATTTCTATATAAAAAAAAAATCATTGAATATTTTAATTAAAACATACCTGTATGTTATTTAATTAATTTTTTTTTGAAAATGTATTTCTAATTTGCTTTTACTAAATTAATATATTTCAAAATTATAAAATAAATTTTTTTTACAATTATTTTATACTATTTTATTTTGAAATAATATTTATTTATTTATCTCAATTAAAATAAAAACAATTACTTAATAAACAAAATATGCAAATAATAATCAATAGTTTATTACTAATAATTATAGTTATATTAAGTAGTAGTAGTAGTAGTAGTAGTAGTATTAGTAGTAGTTATGACTTAAGTAGTGTTAAACTATTTGATCCGATAATATGTGAATCATTGGCCGATTTCAATGGTAAACTGCGTCAACAGATTACATCCCTGTCCAGTGATATCCATCGGATCATCGACTATGTAGTCAACGGTGGTCCCGATAGTGGCCAAACGTATGCCGAGTTAGCACAGTTTGTCGACCGGTATGGACCGAGACTGGTCGGCAGCAATAGTCTAGAGTCGTCTATCGACTATATGGTTGATCGATTGAAACGGGAACGACATGATAAAGTTTATACAGAAAATGTTACCGTTCCTGTTTGGGTACTATGCTATGATACTAATTGTCCATTAATTTTATTTAAAAAAAATATTAAACTAACTGTCCACTAAATTCTATATACAAATATACTAATGTTTGTTATATATACTATCGACATATTATACATATATTTAACATACCTGTCCATCAAATTATATGACTATTACTAATACTATTTATAATAATAATATATGTAATGACAGACACGTGGCAGGGAATGGGCACAAATGGTTAGTCCGCGTATCCAATCGCTAAACATATTGGGTTTAGGCTTAAGTGTCGGTACTAATGGATCAGTACTTACCGGTGATGTTATTGTTGTCAAATCGTTTGCTGAACTAGAGTTCAGATCGTGTGAGGTCCGGGGAAAGTTTGTTGTCTATAACTATGATTTTGATAGCTATGGCAAATCAGTTCAATACAGACTACAGGGTGCTACACGTGCTGGACAGTACGGTGCTATAGGTGCACTGGTATGTATATTTTTAGTAATGTAAAGTAGACGTAATTATTATATTTGATTTTTATTTTATCTGTTAATAGATCCGATCGGTGACACCGTTTTCATTGAACACACCGCACACTGGATACATAAGTTAGTATTTTACTACTACTACTACTACTACTACTACTACTACTACTACTACTACTACTACTACTACTATTACTACTACTACTACTACTACTACTACTACTACTACTACTACTACTACTACTACTACTACTACTATTACTACTACTACTACTATTACTACTACTACTACTACTACTACTACTACTACCACTACTACCACTACTACTACTACTACTACTACTACTACTACTACTACTACTACTACTACTACTACTACTACTACTACTACTACTACTACTACTACTACTACTACTATTACTAATTAATAAAATATATTTACTATTAGCTTACGATAATAATATACAGAAAATACCGGCCGTCAGTATTACCGTAGAAGATGCCGAACTGTTTGGTCGACTGGCAGCCCGTGGTATCAACATTACGATCAGTCTATCAATGGAGGCCCGTATGGATGCGGATCGGGTATCGAGAAATACTATCAGCGAAATTACCGGTTCAAACAAACCGGATGAGGTTAGTATGTATTACCGATAATAATAATACTGTACTGAAACTGTAAACAATTTAGGTAGTACTAGTATCGGGTCATCTGGACTCATGGGACGTTGGACAGGGAGCCATGGATGACGGCGGCGGTGCATTCATATCATGGCGGGCACTGTCGGTCATCAAAAAACTTGGTCTCCGACCGAAACGTACTGTACGATCGGTGTTGTGGACTGGTGAGGAAATTGGTTATATCGGTGCTCAACAATACGCACAGGTAGGGTAGGTATACCAACATAAACAATTAGTATAATAAGTTATATGTACTGTATATATATATTTATAGAAACATATCAATGAGTTAAGCAAAATAAGTATAGCTATGGAGTCAGATATGGGAACGTTTAGACCGACGGGTATTACCTATTCGGGCCAAAACCCGACCGCACAGTGTATTGTCAATGAATTGCTTAGTCTATTGAAACCTATAAACTCAACTCAGTTGACAATTGGTCGCAAAGATGGTCCCGATATTGACTTTCTGGTTGAAAAGGGTGTTCCCGGCGGTAGTCTCGACACCAGTAATGACCGATACTTTTACTATCATCACTCGGCCGCCGATACGATGTCGATGATGTCGACCCGTGACCTGGACTTATGTACAGCTGTTTGGGCAGCCATTGCCTACGGGTTGGCCTCAATCGATGACCAATTGCCACGATAGGTGACTCCTCACCCCCACCCCCACCCCTAACAACCCGATAAAACAATTTTAACTACAAAAACAATAATAAAATCATATTATGTTTTTAATTTATAAGTTTTTTTTTTGGATTAATAAAGTTATAAATTAAAAAAAATAATTATTTTTAATAATAATTATTAATTATCAGATATTGTTTGTTGTTTGACTTATTTAGTATTTTATTATTTAAAATAATTAAATAATAAATCAAATAAATTTTATTATTTTTAAAAAAAAAATCAAATTATATTTTATAGTTTACAAATAATTACAGTTAAGTATATATATATATATATATTCATTAATTTATTATTTATCTAATATATTGATATTAATAATATTAAAACATATGTTATTTATTTTTAAGTTTTTTTTTCTTAGTAATGTATTTCCAATTTTATTATTTTGCAATTATTTTATTAAATATTTTGTTTTTTTTTTGAAATAATTATTATTTCAAAAAAACAAAACAAATGACAACAAACAAAAATATGCAAAAAATAATCAATAGTTTACTAATAATTACAATCATATTAATCAATAATAGTTGTTATGTATTAAATAGTGTTAAATTAGTTAGAAAACAATTTAATCCGAAAATATGTAAATCATTGCCCGATTTTAATGGTAAACTGCGTCAACAGATTAAATCTCTGTCCAGTGATATCCAACGGATCATCGACTTTGTGGTCAATGGTCCCGATAGTGGCCAAACGTATAGCGAGTTAGCACAGTTTGTCGACTGGTTTGGACCGAGACTGGTCGGCACCAGTAGTCTAGAGTCGTCTATCGACTATTTGGTTGATCTATTGAATTGGGAACGACATGATAAAGTTTATACACAAAATGTTACCGTTCCTGTTTGGGTACTATATTATGATACTAACTAACTGTCCATTAATTTTATTAAAATATTTTTTTATATACATATATTTAAATTTTTTTTTAGACTAACTGTTCTCTAAAAATTTTATATATTAATAGAAATTTTTATTAACAAATATATTATATTTTTTATATATATATATATTATATTGTTTGGGTACTAATACTACTAACTAACTAACTGTACATTTAATGTTAAAAAAAATTTTATACTAACTGTCCATTAATTTTTATAAAAATATTTTTATATAAATATATTTAAATTTTTTTAGACTAACTGTTCTCTAAAATTTTATATATTAATAGAAATTTTTATTAACAAATATATTATATTATATATATATATATTTATTATATTGTTTGGGTACTAATACTACTGTACTAACTAACTAACTAACTAACTGTACATTTAATGTTTAAAAAAAAAAATTTTTATACTAACTGTCCTCTAAATTCTATATACAAATATACTAATGTTTGTTATACCTGTATATACTATCGACATATTGGCACACATAGAGACGTGGCCGGGAATGGGCACAAATGGTTTGTCCGCGAAAACAATCGCTAAACATATTGGGTTTGGGCTATAGTGTCGGTACCAATGGATCAGTAGTTACCGGTGATGTTATTGTTATTAAAACATTTGCTGAACTAAACAGGCGATCCCGGGAAATCAGGGGAAAGTTTGTTGTCTATAACTATGATTTCAATAGTTATGATGAATCAGTTGCTTATAAATTACATGGAGCCAGTCGTGCCTCAAAGTACGGTGCTATCGGTGCACTGGTATGTAATTATTGGACTTTATTATCATAGATTTATTTTTAGATTTTAAAAAAGTTATTAATATAGATACGATCGACTACACCGTTTTCAAACAGCTTACCGCACACTGGATTACAAAGTTTAGTATAGTTTAGTAGTATTATTGTTATTATTGTTATTATTATTATTACATTTTCTAATTATATAGTTTACTCTAAAAATGTACGAAAAATACCGGCCGTCAGTATTACCGTAGAAGATGCCGAACTGTTTGGTCGACTGGCAGCCCGTGGTATCAACATTACGGTCAGTCTATCAATGGAGGCCCGTATGGATGCCGATCGGGTATCGAGAAATACTGTCAGCGAAATTACCGGTTCAACTAAACCGGATGAGGTTAGTGTATGTGTATGTGTATGTGTATGTGTATGTGTATGTGTATGTGTATGTGTATGTGTATGTGTATGTGTATGTGTATGTGTATGTGTATGTGTATGTGTATGTGTATGTGTATGTGTATGTGTATGTGTATGTGTATGTGTATGTGTATGTGTATGTGTATGTGTATGTGTATGTGTATGTGTATGTGTATGTGTATGTGTATGTGTATGTGTATGTGTATGTGTATGTGTATGTGTATGTGTATGTGTATGTGTATGTGTATGTGTATATGTATATGTATATGTATATGTATATGTATATGTATATGTATATGTATATGTATATGTATATGTATATGTATATGTATATGTATATGTATATGTATATGTATATGTATATGTATATGTATATGTATATGTATATGTATATGTATATGTATATGTATATGTATATGTATATGTATATGTATATGTATATGTATATGTATATGTATATGTATATGTATATGTATATGTATATGTATATGTATATGTATATGTATATGTATATGTATATGTATATGTATATGTATATGTATATGTATATGTATATGTATATGTATATGTATATGTATATGTATATGTATGTTTATGTGTATATTTTGATTAATAATATTATAATATAATGATAAGATAGTACTAGTATCGGGTCATCTGGACTCATGGGACGTAGGACAGGGAGCCATGGATGACGGCGGCGGTGCATTCATATCGTGGCGGGCACTGTCGGTCATCAAAAAACTTGGTCTCCGTCCCAAACGTACAGTTCAATCGGTGTTGTGGACCGGAGAGGAAATGGGTTATAATGGTGTTCAACAATACGCACAGGTATTCAAAACACACACACACACAAACATAGGACTGTCAACCGTCCTATTATTAACCGGAATATCCGGTTTTAATGGTTTTTCAATGTGATCTCAATGTGACACAAAACCGGACGTTAAAATTGTTTTTTTTTTTAAATTTGTTTTAATTTATTTATTACATGCTATTGTAACTTATGTAAAAATATTTATAAATTTATTTTTTTTAAATTAAGTATAAAATATATATTATTAAATTTATTATATATTAATATTAATATTATTAATATATTATTATTATTACATTATTATACATTAAGTACTGTACATACTGTATGAATATTAGTAATAATTTATGAATAAGTTAATATAACTGTTTAATATCTTTAAAAATTATTAAATTTTAACTAGCTAATTTTTAATTAATAGATTAGTTATATATATATATATATATAGATATATACTGTAGTTATATATTTAAAAAAAATTAATAGAAACCAAAAATACATAATAATATTTTTTTAAAAAAATAGTTTATTATTATCCATATATTTATAATATACTGTATATATCTTTTGTATATAGAAACACATCAATGATTTAAACAAAATAAGTATAGCTATGGAGTCAGATATGGGAACGTTTACACCGACGGGTATAACCTATTCGGGCCGAAACCTGACCGCACAGTGTATTATCAATGAATTGCTTAGTCTATTGAAACCGATAAACGCCAGTCAGTTGAAAATTGGTCGCGAAGATGGACCCGATATTGAACTATTGGTCGAAAAGGGTGTTCCCGGCGCTAGTCTGGACACTCGTAATGACCGATACTTTTACTATCATCACACGGCCGGCGATACGATGTCGATGATGTCGACCCGTGATCTGGACTTATGTACGGCTGTTTGGGCGGCCATTGCCTACGGGTTGGCCTCAATCGATGACCAATTGCCCCGATAGGCGACTCACAGCTAATTTCTTCTTACAAAAAAAAAATTGAAATCAAATTTATTTTTTAAATTTCTTATAATAATATAAGGAGTAAATTAATATAATTATAATTTAGTTATAACTATAATAATAGAATAAAACTCTTAAAATGTTAAGTTTTAATCAACAAGTTTTCAAGAACTCCTGAAAGGATTCTATAAGTATATGTATTCTATAAGTCTGTCTGTCTGTCTGTCTGTCTGTCTGTCTGTCTGTCTGTCTGTCTGTCTGTCTGTCTGTCTGTCTGTCTGTCTGTCTGTCTGTCTGTCTGTCTGTCTGTCTGTCTGTCTGTCTGTCTGTCTGTCTGTCTGTCTGTCTGTCTGTCTGTCTGTCTGTCTGTCTGTCTGTCTGTCTGTCTGTCTGTCTGTCTGTCTGTCTGTCTGTCTGTCTGTCTGTCTGTCTGTCTGTCTGTCTGTCTGTCTGTCTGTCTGTCTGTCTGTCTGTCTGTCTGTCTGTCTGTCTGTACATAGGATGGAATCCATGCTTTGCTACAATTTTTTTTTATTTTTAAAATTTTTTTTTTAAATTTTTTTCTTTCTTAAGTTTTGAAGTTCTCAGCTAGTTTTTGATTATTATTATATTATTCATATTTTAATTATTAATATATTGTTAGAAACATTGTTTTTATTTACAACATTCATTAATTATTATTAATAATATTTATTTATTTTTGTTAGTATTTAAGATTTTATTAATATTAAAAAATAGATACAATAACTATTTTTTTTTACATTTTTATTACTAAAAATTTTTCTTTAAATAAAAATGATATTATAGTAATAATTATATTAAATTTCTATTATAATTGTATTAAATATTTTTAAAGTATATACAGTATAAAATAAATTATTATTAAATTAGTTCATACTATTAATAATAATAAAATATAAAATTATTAGTATTAGTATTATTACTATACTGAGTAATTTGATACCTCACATGACTATAGTTGAGTTTATTTTGTCATACTGAAACATTTGATACAATATATGTTAAATTTTGTATTAATTGTATCATACTGAATGATTTTTATTTAAATTATTATTATTTTTAAAAAAATTTGAATAAGAAGTTAGTATTGGAAATGTTTGCTAGCATTCTTAATTTGTTTATTAATCTACTATATAATCTGTACTTTTACCAAATAATTAGTATTTTATCTGCAAAATGATTAGACAGTTATATTAATTATTTATTAAATTTTTCTAAATTTTTATTATATTCATATATATTATATATATATATATATATATTACTGTATATATACAACTTTATGATGACTATTATATTAGCAAAATGTCATCAATTAATTTAACAAAAAATTTTTTTATATATATAATATAGTAATGAATAAAATAAAAATTCCATTTTGATATTGTATATTTTTAATAGTTTTTATAAAAAAAATACCTGACATATTTTATACTAAATCAATGTAAAATATTATTTATAATGAATTTAATTAAAATAATTTTAACCGCAATTTTTTTTTGATCTATGATATTAATAATTTGTTGTTTAATAATTTTTTTTTTGTAACTTATTTTTGAATCTCCACTCAATTGATAACTTTATTAAAGTTTTTTTGGTTTGAAAATATTTTAGCTTAAAATTATTTTTTTTTTTAAAATAAACAATGACATTATAGATAAAATATAATTTTAAAAAATAACTATACTCTATTATTTATTAAATAGTTTGATTAATATGTTTCATAACAATTACTTTAAAAAAACAATTAATATTAAAAATATAATTTTTTTTTAAAAAGATAATAAAAATAATTAGCACAAATTGTCATTTTTATTATGTTGTTTTAAATACTAAAAATTAATAGCATTATTATTTCTGAAATTTTTAAATTAATATAAAAAAATAATAATAATTAATATTCATATTAAATCAAAATTTATAAAATACATAAATTCTAAACAATTTAATTAATTCACTAAAACTGTACAATCATTTAGTTGACAAAAATTTTAGAATTTATTAATAAACCAGTTGTGAATGCTAGTAAGCATTCTAATAAAAATTAATAGCTTAAATATTTTTGAACTTTAAAATTGATATTAATATTTTTTTAAAAAAAAATAAATATACGTAATACATTTATTTTTTATATTTAAAGAATACGTAAATTTTAAACAAGTTAATGATACTTTGAAACTGCCCAATCATTTTGCAGATAAAATATAAAAATTCTGAAATAATTGACGTAATTACTTAATGACATATAGAATTCCGTTTTTGAAAAATCTATATTAAAATAAAATACTAATATAAATAACTGACACTAACTAACAGAAACTATTAGTATGTTATTGTAGTTACAAATATTATACTATAAATTTTTAAAAAAAAACTATTTATTAAATTAATAGAAAATTATTTTAAAGTTAAATATTATTTTATATTTATAAAATAAAAATAAAATATTTTATTTTATAATAAGACAAAAATAATGTCTGTATTAACAGCAATATTGATGTCAATCATATCCGATAATATATGGTCAACAATAACCAGTTTACTAATTGGATTAGTAGTCTATAAATTGGTAGTATTTTATTATGGCTACTACAGTCTACCTCCCGGTCCATTTCCATTACCAATGGTCGGCAATTTGTTGGGTTTGTAATAATAATAACTATTTTAAAAAATATACATACATATATATAAATTTACTTACTTAATTAATTTTACTTATATTATTAATTTAATTTAATTATTTTTTTTAAACAAAACTAAACTTGATGATGAAAAATAGAATTTAAAAATAAAAATTTTTGGGAGACAAGTATGAGAAATATTGCCAAAAAATATGGTCCAGTATTTACATTATATTTGGGTAATACTCCGTACATATTAATAACAGACATAGACATTGGTAGACAAACGTTTAGTAAACAAAATTTTTTGGGAAGACCTTACAGTTATTTTGGTTATTAATTATTATTATAATTATTATTATAAATATTAATTTTATTATTATTATCAGGTACATTTTTTAAAAACGATATCATTTTTGCCGATTACAGTCAACATTGGGAAGCACTTAGACGTGTGGCCCACTCGGCGGTACAGTACGTATCCTATAATACTAATAATAGTAATAATTTATAAAAAATAATTTTAAATAATTAAATGATTAAATTTGATTCGTAGAAAATATTCAACTAATGAACGATTAGTCGATTGTGTGGACAAAACAGTGCAAACAATATTGGATAGCGAGGGACCAAACAAACCAATCGATCCATTCAATTATGTTTATCTAATGTATCTAAATATATTGGCAACCAGTTGTTTCGGTCAAAAGTATAGTTAAAAATTTAATAAAAATATATATTTATATATAATAATATTATTATTATTATTATTATTATTATTATTATTATTAACTTTTTTTATTAGCTATAATAATGATGATCCGGAATTCCAACAAATCAAATACGCTTTCAAAGATTTTAGCGTATCGTTTGGTCCGCGCGCCTTCTTATGGGAATTTTCCGCAATTATCCGATGGATTGATAGGAAAACTGTTAAAAAATATACAAAACTAACTAAAGATTTAATACAATTATTGACTGATAAATATTTAGCACATTTTAATGATTACGATTCCGGCATTGAACGTGATTTTTGCGACGCCCTAATAACTGCCAAATACGATGCCATCCGTGAGACTAAACAATCGGCAGCCTATCTGACCGATGATAATATTGTTATGGCTGTATTTGATTTGTTTTATGCCGGTACCGATTCATCGATGACCACATTTCTATGGTCGCTGTTGTTATTAGCCTATTATCCGGAAGTACAGCAAAAGTTACGCAAAGAAATTGAGTCCTTAATTGGCGACCGAATCCCAGCGCATGACGATAGACAACGATGTCATTATGTGATGGCATTTATGGCCGAAACATTGAGATACAAAACTGTCGGACCAATGGGTGTCTTTCATAAGGCAATGACTACCAGTAAAATAGGTAATCATTTACACATACACATACACATACACATACACATACACATACACATACACATACACATACACATACACATACACATACACATACACATACACATACACATACACATACACATACACATACACATACACATACACATACACATACACATACACATACACATACACATACACATACACATACACATACACATACACATACACATACACATACACATACACATACACATACACATACACATACACATACACATACACATACACATACACATACACATACACATACACATACACATACACATACACATACACATACACATACACATACACATACACATACACATACACATACACATACACATACACATACACATACACATACACACACATACACATACACATACACATACACATACACACACACATTCACATACACATACACATACACATACACATACACATACACATACACACACATACACATACACATACACATACACATACACATACACATACACATACACATACACATACACATACACATACACATACACATACACATACACATACACATACACATACACATACACATACACATACACATACACATACACATACACATACACATACACATACACATACACATACACATACACATACACATACACATACACATACACATACACATACACATACACATACACATACACATACACATACACATACACATACACATACACATACACATACACATACACATACACATACACATACACATACAAATACACTTATATACACTTATATACACACACATACACATATATTTCGAAAAAACATATAGTATATTAACATTACTTATAAATATAATTTAGGCGATTATACAATACCTGAAGGTATGGCTGTGTTTGTATATCAAGGATTTATTTTATTAGACGACAAAAATTTTGAAAATCCCGACACTTTCAAACCCGAACGTTTCATCGACAGTGACGGCCATTATATGACAACCCGTTCCCCAGCATTCATACCGTTCGGTGTCGGACGTCGTTCATGTGTTGGCGAAAAGTTGGCAATCGCTGACTTTTTTCTGGTTTTGGTCCGATTTCTACAATTAACACAAAACTATGACATTGTTTTGGACAGTCATCAGGGTTTTGATGGCGACACCAATTCTGTTTTAATAATCAATCCAAAAAAATATACAATTATTTTAAAGCCGAAATTAAATAATAATAATTGACATTTAATATAAATGAGAAATATTATTATTAATACAGTACTAATAATTATTATACATAACTATATTCGTATAATTTTTATATTATATAACTGATTAAAATTTATTTAATCTAAAATTACTTTTAATTAAATCTATAATTACTTACATATAATTTTTAATTTTTTTAAAAACTCTTTTATGGGCTTAGGATTTAAATAAAATTTAATTAATATTTATAATTTTCTAATAAAAAATTTTGTTATGTTTACTATACTGTATATCTTATATTATTAAAAAATAAATAAATTGTTTTAATTATAAAATTATTTTTAAATAAATAACAACAACTGTGAGTACAATCATCTATATTATATTGAAACATAACTATAAATTAAACATTTTGATACAAATTTTATTATAATTTTAAATACAGTAATTTTTTTTAATTTGTAATTATAAAAATAAATTATATAAATTATAAATAAAATTTAAAAAAAATGTTATTTATTTTTAAATAATTAATCAATATGTTTTAATTGTATAAAATTATTATTAATATTATTTATAATTACAATAAAAATAAAAACTTTTGATTAAATAATAATTATTTAATCAATTTAATTGAAAGTAATTTGAATATTATTTTTTAAATAACTTTAAAGTTTTGAGAAAAATAATATTTTTTTTAAAAACAGTTATTTAGTTTAAAATATGTCATGGGTTAATTTGAATAATATTAGTTAATTAAAAAATTATTTTTTTTTAAAAAAAATAATCAAAGAATTTTTATTTTATTCACTACTCCATTTTATTTATATAAAAAAAATTTATAACATTTTACAATAACTAGTGTTAGATTGAGATTCCCAGGGAGGGAAGTTCCCAAATAAAATCCATCCAATTTTCCCGGAAAATATGGAAAATATATTATTATTCTATCCCTTAATCGTTAGAAAGGGAATTATATAATTTGTTATACATTAAAAAAATTTTTATCGTCAATCTCAATGACGTATGTGTTTCAATTTGGGACAACAATAAGTTAGTAATAATTCAATTAAATTAATATTAATCATTTAGTAATCTAAACATTAAAAATTCATTTTTGCAGACATTTACTATACAAACGTGTTTTTTTCTATTAAAAAAAACCATTATGTAATGTGAATTAAAGTTACCACAAGGAAATATTTTTACAGGGAATTCCCAGGGAATATTAAGGAACTTAAGGAATATAACACATGGGATGCAATCTTATCTAACCCATTGCCAATAACCCATATGCTGTTAAACATATTAAACATATTATATATATATAAACATAACATGTTCTGTAATGAATCAATAGTTAGCATAAAACTGTAATTTTTAATTATATGCAAAAAAAATTAATAGCAAATGAATATTTCTGAAATTTTTGAAATTAATACATTAATTTTTTTTTAATTTTTAAATAAAAAAATAAAAAATTCTTAACAATTTAATTAAAAATCACTGAAACTGCCCAGATTGTTGTTTTTTTCAAAAATTGTATTGACGTATTGTTTTGACATATACTGTATAATTGACATTACATTTTTTATTTTAAAAAAAAAATCTAACATAATTTAAAAGTTACTGATACTAACTAACATAAAATTATTAGTTATAGTATTGTTAAAATAAATTATTTTCTTATTTTTTTTTAAATTAAAAATAAAATCTTAATTATTCTAAACTTAAATACTATTTTATTTAAAAAAAATACGAAATATTTATTGTAATCACACAAACAAAAATAATGTCTGTATTGACACAATTATTGATGTCAATCATATACGATAATATATGGACAACAATAACCAGTTTACTAATGGCATTAGTAATCTATAAATTGGCAAAATTTTATTACCGCTACTACTACTGTCTACCTCCCGGTCCATTTCCATTACCTATTATCGGCAATTTGTTATGTTCGTATAATAATTACTATTTTATAATAAATTATATTATATGCACAAACATTATGTTATACATGTTATACATATAATATAATATAATATATATATATATATATATATAAACTTGATGATTGATAGCATTTAGATTTAAACAATTTTGGGAGACTAGTTTGAGAAATATTGCCAAAAATAATGGTCCAGTTTTTACATTACATTTGGGTAATACTCCGTACATAATAATAACAGACGTAGACATTGGTAGACAAACGTTTGGTAAACAAAATTTTTTGGGAAGACCTGACAGTTTTTTAGGTTATTAATTATTATTAATTATTATTAATTATTATTAATTATATTATTATTAATTATTATTAATTATATTATTATTAATTATTATTAATTATATTATTATTAATTATATTATTATTAATTATATTATTAATTATATTATTATTAATTATATTATTAATAATTATATTATTAATAATTATTATTAATTATTATTACTAATATTATTATTAATAATTATTATTAATTATTATTACTAATATTATTATAGGTACATTTTTTAAAAACGATATCATTTTTGCCGATTACAGTCAACATTGGGAAGTACTTAGACGTGTGGCGCTATCGGCCGTACAGTACGTATCAAATAATAAAAATACTTTATAAAAATACTGTTAAATAATAAAATTTATTATTCAGAAAATATTCAGTTAATGAACGATTAGTTAACGTAGCGGTCGATTGTGTGGACAAAATGGTTCAAACAATGTTAGAAAGAGAGGGTCCAAACAAACCAATCGATCCATTCAATTATCTATATCTAACGTATCTAAATATAATGGCAACCAGTTGTTTCAGTCAATAGTATAGTTAAAATTAAATTAAATATATGAATTAAATATATAATTATAATAATAAGATTATAATTATTAACATTTTAATAGTTATAATATTGATGACCAGGAATTCAAACAAATCAAATACGGTTTCAAAGATTTTAGTCTTGAAATTGGTTCGCGATCTTTCTTATGGGAATCTTCTCAAATCATACGATGGTTTGATAGGAAATTTATTCAAAGATATAAAAAAATAATTAAAGATTTACAGCAACTGATGAAAGATAAATATCTGATACATTTGAATGATTACGATTCGGGTATTGAACGTGACTTTTGCGATGCACTAATTGCGGCCAAAAACGATGCCATACGTGAAGCTAAACATACGGCCGCCTATCTGACCGATGATAATCTAGTTATGGCTGTATTTGATTTGTTTATTGCCGGTACCGATTCATCGTATATTGTATTTTTATGGTCACTACTCCTATTAGCCTATTATCCGGACGTTCAGCAAAAGTTACGCAAAGAAATTGAGTCCATAATTGGCGACCGAATCCCAACGCATGACGATAGACAACGATGTCATTATGTGATGGCATTTATGGCCGAAACATTGAGATACAAAAATCCCGGACCAACTGGTTTTTTTCATAAGGCAATGACTACCGGTAAAATAGGTAAGCATTAACACACATATACATATACATATACATATACATATACATATACATATACATATACATATACATATACATATACATATACATATACATATACATATACATATACATATACATATACATATACATATACATATACATATACATATACATATACATATACATATACATATACATATACATATACATATACATATACATATACATATACATATACATATACATATACATATACATATACATATACATATACATATATACATATACATATACATATACATATACATATACATATACATATACATATACATATACATATACATATACATATACATATACATATACATATACATATACATATACATATACATATACATATACATATACATATACATATACATATACATATACATATATATATACATATACATATACATATACATATACATATACATATACATATACATATACATATACATATACATATACATATACATATACATATACATATACATATACATATACATATACATATACATATACATATACATATACATATACATATACATATACATATACATATACATATACATATACATATACATATACATATACATATACATATACATATACATATACATATACATATACATATACATATACATATACATATACATATACATATACATATACATATACATATACATATACATATACATATACATATACATATACATATACATATACATATACATATACATATACATATACATATACATATACATATACATATACATATACATATACATATACATATACATATACATATACATATACATATACATATACATATACATATACATATACATATACATATACATATACATATACATTACATATACATATACATATATTTCGAAAAAAACATATATTGTTTATTACCATTACTTATAAATATAATTTAGGCGATTATACAATACCTGAAGGTATGGCAGTGTTTGTATATCAAGGATTTATTTTATTAGACGACAAAAATTTTGAAAATCCAGACACTTTCAAACCCGAACGTTTCATCGACAGTGACGGCCATTATATGACTACCCGTTCCCCAGCATTCATACCGTTCAGTGTCGGACGTCGTTCATGTGTTGGTGAAAAGTTGGCAATCGCTGAGTTTTTTCTGGTTTTTGTCCGATTTCTACAATTAACACAAAACTATGACATTGTTTTGGACAGTCATCACGGTTTGGATGGCGACTACAATTCTACTCTATTAGTCAATCCACAAAAATATACAATTATTTTAAAGCCTAAAATTTAATAATAATTGATAAATAAGATAAATGCTAAATATTATCATTAATAATAATAATTATTATACATTAATATATTTAATAATGTAATTAATATAACTGATTAAAATTTTTATTTTTTATCTATAATTAGTTTCATATGATTTTTACAAATAAATATTATATTTAAACAAATAAACTAAATCATGGCCTATGGAGTTCAATATTTATAATTTTCTAATAAATATTTTTATAAAAATAAATTGTATTAATTATTAAAAATTTTATTTTATAACTATAATTATACAATTAAATTTTGAATCAATAATTTTTAATTGTATAAAATTATTATTAAAATTATTTATAATTACAATAAAAATAAAAACATTTGGTTAAATAATAATTATTTAACCTAATTACGATTCAGTTATACTTATTTATTTATAATATATTTTATTTTTTTATTAAAAAAGTATTATTTTATTATATATCTATAAAAAATTATTATTATTTAATTTTATTTTCTCGACATTAATTGAAGTTAATATAAAACTGTAATTTTTATTATACAAAAAAAAACTAATAGCTTTAATATTTCTGAAATTTGAAATTAATACATTATTTTTTTTTTTAAATAAAAAAATCAAAAATTCTTAACAATTTAATTAAAAATCTATGAAATTGCCCAGATTGTTTTTTATTCAAATTAAATACAATTCAAAAATTGTGTTGACGTATATTGATTGACATATACTGTATGATTTTAAGTTTACATTACATTTTATATTTTTTAAAAAAAAATCTAACATAATATATAAGTTACTGATACTAACTAATATAAAATTATTAGTAGTATAGTATTGTTAAAAATAAATTATTATCTTATTTTTTTATAAAAATTAAAAATATAAATTTAATTTATTCTAAGCTTAAATACTATTTTATTTTTATTTACATAAAAAAATACGAAATATTTTTGTAATCAAATACTAAAAAATAATGTCCGTATTAACACAATTATTGATGTCAATCATATCGGATAATATATGGACAACAATAACCAGTTTACTAATTGTATTAGTAGTCTATAAATTGGCAAAATTTTATTATCGCTACTACAGTCTACCTCCCGGTCCATTTCCATTACCGATTGTCGGCAATTTGTTAGGTTTGTATAATAAATACTGTACTTATTTTTTTTATAATAATTTATATTACATGCACAAACATTATACATGTTATACATCTTAATTAGTTTTACTTAAATTAATATTTTATTTATTATTTTTTTTACAAAACTAAACTAATATTGAAAATAGCATTTAGATCTAAACAATTTTGGGAGACTAGTTTATACCAGGGTTGCTAATAGTTTTCAGGGTGGGGGTATAGGGAGTGTAAAATGACAAAATTTTAGAAAAAGCTTAGGGGATATGGGAGTGGGGGTGAAAATTTTTATTGCATTTTTCTCACTAAATTCTCACTAAATTCTCACTAAATTCTCACTAAATTCTCACTAAATTCTCACTAAATTCTCACTAAATTCTCACTAAATTCTCACTAAATTCTCACTAAATTCTCACTAAATTCTCACTAAATTCTCACTAAATTCTCACTAAATTCTCACTAAATTCTCACTAAATTCTCACTAAATTCCCTAAAAATTCCGAATAAAATCCCAATAGTTTTCTAATAATTTCCCAATAAATTTCACATATACATACATATCTTAATTAATTTTACTTAAATTATTATTTTATTTTTGAATAATAATAAACTTGATGATTGATAGCATTTAGATCTAAACAATTTTGGGAGATTAGTTTGAGAAATATTGCCAAAAATTATGGTCCAGTTTTTACATTACATTTGGGTAATACTCCGTACATAATAATAACAGACGTAGACATTGGTAGACAAACGTTTGGTAAACAAAGTGTTTTGGGAAGACCTGACAGTTATTTACGTAATTAATTATTATTATTAATTATTATTATTAATTATTATTATTAATTATTATTATTAATTATTATTATTAATTATTATTATTAATTATTATTATTAATTATTATTATTAATTATTATTATTAATTATTATTATTAATTATTATTATTAATTATTATTATTAATTATTATTATTAATTATTATTATTAATTATTATTATTAATTATTATTATTAATTATTATTATTAATTATTATTATTAATTATTATTATTAATTATTATTATTAATTATTACTAATATTATTATTGTCAGGCAAATTTTTTAAAAACGATATCATTTTTGCCGATTACAGTCAACATTGGGAAGTACTTAGGCGTGTGGCGCACTCGGCCGTACAGTACGTATAATATAATAAAATTAATAATAATTAATAATAATTAATAATAATAATAATAAATTATAATAATTATTATTATATATTATCTACCGTATATAAATACTTTTAAATATTATCAATTTATTATTAAATTGATTCGTAGAAAATATTCAGTTAATGAACGATTAGTTAACGTAGCGGTCGATTGTGTGGACAAAACAGTGCAAACAATTTTGGAAACCGAGGGTCCAAACAAACCAATCGATCCATTCAATTATCTATATCTAATGTATCTAAATATAATGGCAACCAGTTGTTTCAGTCAAAAGTATAATTAAAATTTTTTTTAAAAATCACAATATATTTATATAATAATAATAATTTATTAATAGCTATAATATTGATGACCCGGAATTCCAACAAATCAAATACGGTTTCAAAGATTTTGGCATTGAATTTGGTTTGCGATCATTCTTATGGGAAATTTCCGCAATTATCCGATGGTTTGATAGGAAATCTGTTCAAAAATATGATAAAATATTTACAGATTTACGTCAATTATTTAGATATAACTATTTGTTACATTTGAATGATTACGATTCCCAAATTGAACGTGACTTTTGCGATGCCCTGATTGGCGCCAAAAACGATTCAATACGTGAGGCTAAACAATCGGCAACGTATCTGACCGATGATAATCTAGTTATGGCTGTATTTGATTTGTTTATTGCCGGTACCGACTCGTCATATCTGACTTTATTATGGTCACTGTTGTTATTAGCCTACTATCCGGACGTTCAGCAAAAGTTACGCAAAGAAATTGAGTCCATAATTGGCGACCGAATGCCATCCCATGACGATAGACAACGATGTCATTATGTGATGGCATTTATGGCCGAAATATTGAGATACAAAAATCCTGGACCAACCGGTTTCTTTCATAAGGCAATGACTACCTGTAAAATAGGTAATCATTAACACACATACAAAYACATACATACACATACACATACACATACACATACACATACACATACACATACACATACACATACACATACACATACACATACACATACACATACACATACACATACACATACACATACACATACACATACACATACACATACACATACACATACACATACACATACACATACACATACACATACACATACACATACACATACACATACACATACACATACACATACACATACACATACACATACACATACACATACACATACACATACACATACACATACACATACACATACACATACACATACACATACACATACACATACACATACACATACAMATACTCAGTATATTAATTATATTAAATGTATTTTAGGCGACTATACAATACCTGAAGGTATGGCTGTGTTTGTATATCAAGGATTTATTTTATTAGACGACAAAAATTTTGAAAATCCCGACACTTTCAAACCCGAACGTTTCATCGACAGTGACGGCCATTATATGACTACCCGTTCCCCAGCATTCATACCGTTCGGTGTCGGACGTCGTTCATGTGTTGGCGAAAAGTTGGCAATCGCTGACTATTTTCTTGTTTTAGTCCGATTTCTACAATTAACACAAAACTATGACATTGTTTTGGACAGTCATCACGGTTTGGATGGTAACTACAATTCCAATCTATATGTCAATCCTAAAAAATATACAATTATTTTGAAGCCGAAATTAAATAATAAATGATATATAAGATAAATACTAAATATTATTATTAATAATAATTATTATTATACAGTAATCCGTTTATTATATAAATGATTAAAATTTTTATTTTTTATTTATAATTATTTACATATGATAGTAGTATAGCACAATAAATAAATAAATTTTTTAAAAATAATTATAAAACATTTTTCAAATATAAATTTTATTATAATTTTAAATAAAGTATTTTATTTTTAAAGATATCAAAAATAATAACATGATATACAAAATAATAAAAATAGATTTTAAATATATCTCAATATATAATATATTTAAACAATTATATAGATGTATAATATACAGTAAAATATTATGAATATAATTATACAATAAAATTTTTAATCAATAAGTTTTTTAATTGTATAAAATTATTATTATATTATTTATAAATTATAATAAAAATAAAACATTTGATTAAATAATAATTAATCTTTAATTTGATTGTTTTGTGTTATACTTATTTATTTATAACTATAACTTATTTAACTTTGTAATTTACAGTATGTTATTTTATTTTATTTTTTATAAAAAAAACTAATAACTAATTATGAAATATACAATTATTATTTTATTTTCTCTATAATAACTTGTTTTTTTTTATAAAATGCATTATAAATTATTTTTTAAATTAAATTAAGACATGTCATTCAATTATTCAGTAATTTATATATATTATTATATAATTAAAATACAATAAAATTAAATTAAATTACAAAACTATTTAATTTATATTATTTAAGAAATAATAATAAATTTTTATTATTAAGATATTAGTTAAGTAATAATTATTTTATTTTTTTTTAAATAATTTTAATATACAGTAATATTAAGATATTTTTTTATTTTGTTAAAAAAATGCAAACAATATTTTATAGTTTACTAATTATAACAGTCATATTCAGCTATTATGACACTAGTGTTGTTGAATTAATTAATAATTCAAAATTATTTAATCCAAAAATATGTAAATCATTGCCCCATTTCAATGGTAAACTGCGTCAACAGATTAGATCCCTGTCCAGTGATATTCAACGGATCATCGACTATGTGGTCAATGGTCGGGATAGTGGCCAAACGTATGCCGAGTTAGCAAAGTTTGTCGACTGGTTTGGACCGAGACTGGTCGGTACCAGTAGTCTAGAGTCGTCTATCGACTATATGGTTGACCGATTGAAACGGGAACGACATGATAAAGTTTATACGGAAAATGTTATCGTTCCTGTTTGGGTACTAATACTAACTGTCCTCTAAATTTTATATATAATACAAATACTAAACACACTATGTTTGTTATACATAGACACGTGGCCGGGAATGGGCACAAATGGTTAGTCCGCGAATCCAAACGCTAAACATATTGAGTTTGGGCTCAAGTATCGGTACCAATGGATCAGTACTTACCGGTGATGTTATTGTTGTCAAATCGTTTGCTGAACTAAATAGACGATCGCATGAAATCAGGGGAAAGTTTGTTGTCTATAACTATGATTTCAATAGTTATGATAAATCAATTGATTATAGAGTTCATGGAGCCAGTCGTGCCTCAAAGTACGGTGCTATCGGTGCACTGGTATGTAATTATTGGACTTTATTATATAAATTAGTTTAGATTTATTTTTTTTAATTTAAATAATAATTTTTTACTAATAGATCCGATCGGTTACACCATTTTCAATTAACTCACCGCATACGGGTGCTCAATGTAAGTATAGTATTATTATTATTATATACTACTACTACTACTACTATTACTACTACTACAACTACTACTACTATTACAACTACTACTACTACTACTACTACTAGTTTTAGATTAATTAATTTAAAAAATATATATATTTATTGTTTAGCTTACGATAATAATGTACGGAAAATACCGGCCGTCAGTATTACCGTAGAAGATGCCGAACTGTTTGGTCGACTGGCTGGCCGTGGAGTCAACATTACGGTCAGTCTATCAATGGAGGCCCGTATGGATGCGGATCGGGTATCGAGAAATACTGTCAGCGAAATTACCGGTTCAACTAAACCAGATGAGGTTAGAGATAGATAGAGATAGAGATAGAGATAGAGATAGAGATAGAGATAGAGATAGAGATAGAGATAGAGATAGAGATAGAGATAGAGATAGAGATAGAGATAGAGATAGAGATAGAGATAGAGATAGAGATAGAGATAGAGATAGAGATAGAGATAGAGATAGAGATAGAGATAGAGATAGAGATAGAGATAGAGATAGAGATAGAGATAGAGATAGAGATAGAGATAGAGATAGAGATAGAGATAGAGATACTGTACTATAATAACGACTGGCCCAACACCTATTATCTTTTTAAAAATAACGCTATTTCTATACTTTAAATAAAAGCAAAAATATTTTAATGTAGATTTAGTGTGGGGTAGTTGGCGTTTATTATTTTTAAAAAATAAATTTTAAAAAATCAAAATTGCGGCTGTACATAACATAACTAAAATTATACTAAAAGTTAAATAGGTATAAATATTCTATTTAAAAAATTTTGGTTATCATGTCAGTGTAAATGGATATAGATACTTGTTTGATAAATAGAAAAAAATTTGTCAAAAATTAAGCCAATGTTTAGTTATGAATTTTTAAAAATATTATAATTTACAAAATTTTAAATTTTATTATTAATTAAAAATTTTTAAGTTCTTTCTAGTTTTAATGATAATGTTTAAGAAACTAATTGTATTTTTAACAATAATTAAAATTTTATTAAAAATATATAGTATAACTTTTTCGTGAAAAACTACACAAATATTCTATAGAATATGTTAGAAAAGTTTCGAAAAAAATTGACTTGCAACTTTGTAAATTTATTGCCATAAAATGGCGCCAATTTAAAAATTAAATTTAATAAAATATGAAATCCCATGTATTCATAAATAAGATATATATTTTTAAAATAAATTTCAATTAATAATTTTTGAAATAAATGGTGTATTTTGAAAATAACTCTTGATGAGCCACCCGTTATTAATAGTTCTGTATATAAATAGGTAGTACTAGTATCGGGTCATCTGGACTCATGGGACGTAGGACAGGGAGCCATGGATGACGGCGGCGGTGCATTCATATCGTGGCGGGCACTGTCGGTCATCAAAAAACTTGGTCTACGACCCAAACGTACGGTACAATCGGTTTTGTGGACGGGAGAGGAAATGGGACTCATAGGTGTTCAACAATACACACAGGTATGTAATCAACAACAAACAAACAAAAACTGTCAAATAAATCGTTAGTAAATCTTATATAATAATAATAATAACACATATACACACATACATACATACACACATATATATAAATACATATATATAGTATATATACACACATAAACATACATATACACACCTACATACACACAAACAAACACATACATATATATATATATATATATATATATATATATATATACACATATAAACATACATATATACATACATATACATACATATACATACACATACATACACATACACATACACATACACATACACATACACATACACATACACATACACATACACATACACATACACATACACATACACATACACATACACATACACATACACATACACATACACATACACATACATACACATACATACACATACAGACACATACATATACACACCTACATACATGCATATATATATATAAACATACATACTGTATACATACACACTCAGTGTTCAATAAAATTTATAATAAATTATGTATTTATAATATACTGTACATCTACTTTATTATACTGTATATATTAATAATTAAATTATTATTATTATTATTATTATTATTATTATTATTATTATTATTATTATTATTATTATTATTATTATTATTATTATTATTATTATTATTATAATTATTATTAATAATAATAGAAACATATCAATGAGTTAAACAAAATAAGTATAGCTATGGAGTCGGATAGCGGAACATTTGCGCCGACGGGTATAACCTATTCGGGCCGAAACCCGACCGCACAGTGTATTGTCAACGAATTGCTTAGACTATTGAAACCCATAAACGCCAGTCAGTTGACAATTGGTGGCATTGATGGTATAGATATTGAACTATTGGTCGATAAGGGTGTTCCCGGCGCTAGTCTGGACACTAGTAATGACCGATACTTTTACTATCATCACTCGTCGGGCGATACGATGTCGATGATGTCGACCCGACAACTGGACTTATGTACGGCTGTTTGGGCGGCCATTGCCTACGGGTTGGCCTCAATCGATGACCAATTGCCCCGATAGTAATAACCGTAATAAATCTTACATTGATTTTTTATACACAATAAAATAATACTACTATTAAGTTATAATTTTATTATTATTTTATTTTTTTAAGTTATTTTTTTTAAATATTTTTTGTTCAATTACTTTTAGCGTTTTAAGTTTCAATAATAACTAAATAATTATATAATTATTATAAGTGTTTAAATTAATAATAAAATTTTTAAATAAAATAAATTTATTTTTTTTGTATATTGTAAATTATTTAATTTTAAAAAATATTATTATATATAATAATAAAAATTATTTTAAGTTATTTATTTTGTTACCTAATTTATTTATTTTTAAATATATTTTAATTATTTTATAATATAATATTTAGTTAAAGCTACAGATTTTATTAATAATTTTTTTTTTATTTAAATACAATACAAATTCATTAACAATTAATGTTTAATAAATTTATTTAATTACAATATATGTAAGAATTTAGTTATATCTAATTTATATTTTAAAAACAAAAATATTTAATTAATTTATAGTAATTTTTTGTTTATTAATAATACATGTATATAATTATTTTATTATTATTAATAATTTGACTATATTTTTAAAAATTAATTTAATAATTATATTATTAATTAAACAAAAAATAAAGATTATATTAATTTACATATAATTTAGTAAAAGAAAAAATATTTAATAAAATCTAACTTTCATTTTGAATTTATATCGTAATTAAAATACATAAATATCTAATAAAACTATTAATTAATTAATTTTTTTAAATAATTAGTATTTTCCTTAATATTATTATTATTATTATACAAATATTAAACATTTTTTAACAATAAAAATAATAATGAAATTAATTGTTTTAATAAGTTTACTAATAATTACAGTCAAATCCAATGTCTTAGTCACCAATAATAGTACTGATCATCCAATACATCCATTTGATTCATTAATATGTAAATCATTGCCCGATTTCAATGGTCGAGTCCGGCAACAGATTACATCCCTGTCCGCTGATATCCAGAAAATCATTGACTATGTAGTCAATGGTCGGGACAGTGGCGTAACCTATAAAGAGTTGGCTAAATTTGTCGACCAATTTGCCCATCGATTTACTGGTAGCCCTACACTGGAAAAATCAATTGACTATATGGTCGACCATCTATTGAAACAGGAAAAACATGATAGAGTCTATACGGAAAATGTTACCGTTCCTATTTGGGTATATTATATTTATACTTTATACAATATATATAGTATATAAAACTGTCCTCAAAAATTAATTATATTTGTATAATATTTGACACATGTTTTTTGGTTTTTGGTTTTTGATTGTCTATTGATTTTTATTACATACATACATACATACTGTACATACATTCATACAAACATACACACATACATGCACACAAACACACATATATACACACATACATACACACCATACAAACACACATACAAATACAAATACAAACACACATAAAAATACACATACAAACACACATGCAAACACACATACATACATATATCTACACATACATACATATATCTACACATACATACATATATCTACACATACATACATATATCTACACATACATACATATATCTACACATACATACATATATCTACACATACATACATATATCTACACATACATACAGACACGTGGCAAGGAATGGGCAAAATTGGTTAGTCCTTATGAAAAACCATTAAAAATATTAAGCAGTGGTTTCAGTTTGGGTACCAATGGATCAGTACTTACCGGTGATGTTATTGTTGTCAAATCGTTTGATGAACTAGAGCTTAGATCGTGTGAAGTGATGGGAAAGTTTGTTGTCTATAATTATGATTGGATTAGTTTTCCGGATGCAGTCAAATATCGTAAACTAGGTGCCAGTCTAGCTGAACAATTAGGTGCTATCGGTGCACTGGTATGTACTGTACTATATACTATAGTATAAGGCGTGGTTCACATATTACGTTTGCACTTTTTAAGAGATCTAGACACCCTCCCTCCCCTATGCTAGCAATTGTTTCGCATGTCACTAACCGCTACCCCCTCCCCCACCACAAAAAATAAAATATTATCTAAATGCGAACGTTCTTAAAGACTCTACCCCACCCCTCCCCCTCGTTCGCAAAAGTTCGCTTTGGCCAACCCCCCCCCACACCCCTCAAGTTCGAACGTAATATGCGAACCACGCCTAAACAGTATATATATAATTTTATATTTATTAATAAATTACTAATCAATAGATACGATCGGTAACACCGTTTTCAGGTGACGTACCGCACACTGGCTGTCTATGTAAGTAAAAAAATGATATTATAATACAGCTATCAATATATGACAATAATTATTAATAATTTTTTATTAAAAAAAATAAAAAATAATAATTGAAATGTTTTTTAATTAAAAAGCCTACGATAATAATACTAATAGTTTACCGAAAATACCGTCGGCTAGTATTACGGTAGAAGATGCCGAACTGTTTGGTCGATTGGCCGCCCGTGGAGTCAACATTACGGTCAGTCTGTCAATGGAGGCCCGTATTGATGGTTCGGACGGTATGTCCCGGAATACTGTCAGCGAGATTACCGGTTCAACCAAACCGGATGAGGTTTGCGTGGGGAATGGGAGGGGGAGGGGGTTATTATAAAAGCATATGTAAACTAACCTAAATTATAGATAGTACTTGTAACGGGACAACTAGACTCATGGGACGTAGGACAGGGAGCCATGGATAACGGAGGAGCGGCATTCATCGCGTGGCGGGCACTGTCGGTCATCAAAAAACTCGGTTTGAGACCTAAACGTACGGTACGGTCGGTGCTGTGGACGGGCGAAGAAATGGGTTACTACGGGGTTAAACAGTATAGTCAGGTATATATATATATATATATATACTGTATATATAGTATATACTGTATATCCCGTTACACTATTTTCTACTTTTTTAAAACTAAACAAATTAATTAAATGATAAAAAGTTATGTATTATATCTATATATATATTGAATATATTCAATATATCTAATGAATATATATTGAATATATCTATTGAATATATCTATTGAATATATCTATATTTTGTATATATCTATATATTCAATATTTATTTATTTATAAATATTTATATATATATATATATATATATACGGTATATATAGAAACACATAAATGAGTTAAACAAAATCAGTGTAGCTATGGAATCGGTTAGCGGTACGTTCAAGCCAACTGGCCTGACCTATAGGGGCCAAAATACGACCGCCAAGTGTATACTAAATGAAATATTGCAGTCCATGAAACCAATAAATGCAACACAATTGCTGATCGACGACAACATTGACGGTGCTCTAGATATTAGATATTTGATGGAAAAAGATATACCCGGCCTAAGTCTGGACACACCTAACGACCAATACTATCGCTATCATCACTCGATCGGCGACACTATGCAAGTGCTGAACACCAGGGAACTGGACTTATGTACAGCCGTATGGACGGCCATTGTCTATGTGTTGGCCACAATTGATGATCAATTACCCAGATAATTTTATATATATACATATAATATACTGTACATATAGATTATATAATTGAATTGAATATTTGGAATTTAAAGATAATTTAATAATTTAATACTATATAATTAAAAATTTTAGCTTGATAAATTTTTTTTTTGGTTTTATTTATTTAATTTTTTAAATTTATAATAAATATTCTAATAATGTAAAATTAAATATTGTATAATATATATATATTAACTTGTTATATTAAACAATTATTGCTTTGTTATACATTATAATATTTTATTTATTTTATTTCTACTAGTCTATATGTGTTATTATATTTATCATGGTACTTATTCATATTATTATTATAATAACTAAAAAATTCATATATATATATATATAATATAAAGTTAATCATTGATATATAAGTTATATATATATATATATATACTGTATAATAATAAAACTATATATGATATTATACGTGATTATTATTTATATTTATTTCGGTTTTAAAATAATTGTAAATTTTTGTGGATTGACTACTAAAACGGAATTAGAGTCGCCATCAAAACCGTGATGACTGTCCAAAACAATGTCATAGTTTTGTGTTAATTGTAGAAATCGGACCAAAACCAGAAAAAAGTCAGCGATTGCCAACTTTTCGCCAACACATGAACGACGTCCGACACCGAACGGTATGAATGCTGGGGAACGGGTTGTCATATAATGGCCGTCACTGTCGATGAAACGTTCGGGTTTGAAAGTGTCGGGATTTTCAAAATTTTTGTCGTCTAATAAAATAAATCCTTGATATACAAACACTGCCATACCTTTAGGTATAGTATAGTCGCCTAAATTATATATTTTTTTAAAAATAAATACTGTTAATATACTGGTTATATTTATTTAAAATAAATTTTATCATTTAATTAATGTATATTTATCTATACTGTATGTATTTGTATGTATGTGTGTGTATGTGTGTGTATGTGTGTGTGTGTGTGTATGTGTGTGTATGTGTGTGTATGTGTGTGTATGTGTGTGTATGTGTGTGTATGTGTGTGTATGTGTGTGTATATGTGTGTATGTGTGTGTATGTGTGTGTATGTGTGTATGTGTGTATGTGTGTATGTGTGTATGTGTGTATGTGTGTATTTGTGTGTATTTGTGTGTATTTGTGTGTGTGTGTGTGTTTGTATATTTGTTTATGTGTTTGTATGTATGTGTTTGTATGTATGTGTTTGTATGTATGTGTTTGTATGAGTGTTTATGTGTTTGTATGTGTGTGTTTGTATGTGTGTTTATGTGTTTGTATGTGTGTTTATGTGTTTGTATGTGTTTGTATGAGTGTKTATGTGTTTGTATGTGTGTTTATGTGTTTGTATGTGTGTGTTTGTATGTGTGTTTATGTGTTTGTATGTGTGTTTATGTGTTTGTATGTGTGTTTATGTGTTTGTATGTGTGTTTATGTGTTTGTATGTGTGTTTATGTGTTTGTATGTGTGTTTATGTGTTTGTATGTGTGTTTATGTGTTTGTATGTGTTTGTATGAGTGTTTATGTGTTTGTATGTGTGTTTATGTGTTTGTATGTGTGTTTATGTGTTTGTATGTGTTTGTATGAGTGTTTATGTGTTTGTATGTGTGTGTTTGTATGTGTGTTTATGTGTTTGTATGTGTGTTTATGTGTTTGTATGTGTGTTTATGTGTTTGTATGTGTGTTTATGTGTTTGTATGTGTGTTTATGTGTTTGTATGTGTTTGTATGTGTGTTTATGTGTTTGTATGTGTGTTTATGTGTTTGTATGTGTGTTTATGTGTTTGTATGTGTTTGTATGAGTGTTTATGTGTTTGTATGTGTGTGTTTGTATGTGTGTTTATGTGTTTGTATGTGTGTTTATGTGTTTGTATGTGTGTTTATGTGTTTGTATGTGTGTTTATGTGTTTGTATGTGTGTTTATGTGTTTGTATGTGTTTGTATGAGTGTTTATGTGTTTGTATGTGTGTTTATGTGTTTGTATGTGTGTTTATGTGTTTGTATGTGTTTGTATGAGTGTTTATGTGTTTGTATGTGTGTTTATGTGTTTGTATGTGTTTGTATGAGTGTTTATGTGTTTGTATGTGTGTTTATGTGTTTGTATGTGTGTTTATGTGTTTGTATGTGTTTGTATGAGTGTTTATGTGTTTGTATGTGTGTGTTTGTATGTGTGTTTATGTGTTTGTATGTGTGTTTATGTGTTTGTATGTGTGTTTATGTGTTTGTATGTGTATATATATATATATATATTTGTGTGTATGTACTCTATTAATGATTACCAATTTTACTGGTAGTCATTGTCTTATGAAAGACACCCATTGGTCCGACATTTTTGTATCTCAACGTTTCGGACATAAATGCCATCACATAATGACATCGTTGTCTATCGTCATGCGTTGGAATTCGGTCGCCAATTAAGGACTCAATTTCTTTGCGTAACTTTTGCTGAACGTCCGGATAATAGGCTAATAACATCAGTGACCATAGAAATGTGGTCAACGATGTATCGGTACCGGCATAAAACAAGTCAAATACAGCCATAACAATATTATCATCGGTCAGATACGTTGCCGAATCTTTAGCCTCACGTATGGCATCGTTTTTGGCGGCTATTAGAGCGTCGCAAAAGTCACGTTCAATGCCGGAATCGTAATCATTAAAATGTGCTAAATATTTATCGACCAATAATTGAATTAAATCTTTAGTTAGTTTTGTATATTTTTTAACAGTTTTCCTATCAATCCATCGGATAATTGCCGAAAATTCCCATAACATAGCTCTCGGTCCAAACGATTCGCTAAAATCTTTGAAAACGTATTTGATTTGTTTGAATTCCGGATCATCATTATTATAGCTATTAATAATATAAATAATAATTTTTATTATATAGATATTTCGTGATTTTTGTTGTTGATTTAAATATACTTTTGACCGAAACAACTGGTTGCCAATATATTTAGATACATTAGATATACATAATTGAATGGATCGATTGGTTTGTTTGGACCCTCTTTTTCTAAAATTTTTTTCACCGTTTTGTCCACACAATCGACGGCTACGTTAACTAATCGTTCATTAGTTGAATATTTTCTGAAACAATTTAATCATAAAGTATAATATTTAAAATAATTTTTATAACTTTTATAATTAATTATTATTAATTATTATTAATTATTAATAATTATTATTAATTATTAATAATTATTATTAATTATTAATAATTATTATTAATTATTATCTTATCACACGTACTGTACGGCCGAGTGCGCCACACGTCTAAGTACTTCCCAATGTTGACTGTAATCGGCAAAAATGATATCGTTTTTAAAAAATGTGCCTAATAAAAAAATAATAATAATTAAAAATAATATTAATAATAATTAAAAATAATATTAATAATAATTAAAAATAATATTAATAATAATTAAAAATAATATTAATAATAATTAAAAATAATATTAAAAATAATTAAAAATAATATTAATAATAATAAAAAAATTACTAAAATTAATTACCAAAATAACTGTCAGGTCTTCCCAAAAAATTTTGTTTACCAAACGCTTCTCTACCAATGTCTACGTCTGTTATTAATATGTACGGAGTATTACCCAAATGTAATGTAAATACTGGACCATATTTTTTGGCAATACTTCTCATACTAGTCTCCCAAAAATCTTTAGTTCTAAATGCTATTTTTTAATCATCAAGTTTAGTTTTGTTTTTTAAAAAAAATCAAAATATTAATTTTGAGTAAAATTAATTAATATATATTTTAATATATAATAATAATATATGTAAGTGCATATAAAATAAATTATTTAAAAAAAAATTATTAATTATTATTACAAACCCAACAAATTGCCGATCAATGGCAATGGAAATGGACCGGGAGGTAGACAGTAGTAGTAACGGTAATAAAATGCTACCAATTTATAGACTACTAATGCAATTAGTAAACTGGTTATTGTTGACCATATATTATCGTAAATAATTGAAATCAATAGTTCTGTTAATACAGACATGATTTTTGTTTGTGTGTGTTTGACAACAAAAATATTTCCTTATTTATACAAAAAAATAAATAATAAAATTTAAGTTTAGAATAATTATTTATATTTTTGAAATTTAATATATATAACAAAATTATCAATTTTAATATATATTTAATTATTGTTACAATAATATACCAAATAGTGATAGTTAGTATTAGTTACTTATATTAGTATATATTTTATTTTTTTAATATAGATTTTTTTATAAAAAAAAATATTTTAACCCAACTTCTAAAAGATGTATACGTAAACTGAATTCTTATATATGAGTTCTTAAATATTTGAGTAAATTTTGATTTTAAGATTATTTTTTTTGTTGTTGTGTAATATTTTATCTAAAAAAATGCTAATATAAATAGTTAAAATAATGCTGTTTAATGTTTATAATAAATAAAAATTAAAAACTTTAATATACATCTATGAAATAGTATAGAATTTTCTATAAAATTGTTCTTTTTTTTTATTTATTTAAATAATTTTCTAATAAGATAGTAGTATTCAATTAAAACCATGACATATTTCTAACTATTATATATTAGGCTCTATCTTAAAATCAGACCAAAATCGACTCCAGACTGTATGTCTAATGGATCATCAGACCCTTATTAGATCGGCATCGGAGTTGTATCTGACTCGTATAAAACCCTTCATAAGACCCCCCTCATAAGACCCACCCCCATTAGACCTCCAACATAGCCAATAGATTTAAAAAATAATTAAATTAAATTTAAAAAATATCAATTTAATTAATATTGATTGATATAAAATTTAATATATATATATATATGTAAAATTATAATATATATTAAAATATATCAATTAAAATATCCAAAATTTGTTTAGCCGTCCTTGCTACTTTAACTCTTAATTAATTTTTTTAAAATCTAATGGTTCTGATGGGGGTGGAGGGGGGGTTCTTATGGGGTTTTATACGAGTCTGATGCCAATCTATAATAATAGTATGATCCATCAGACTTGAAACATGAGTCGCGTTTGGTSTGATTTTAAGATAGAGC
This sequence comes from Oppia nitens, assembly GCF_028296485.1. Classification (NCBI taxonomy): domain Eukaryota; kingdom Metazoa; phylum Arthropoda; class Arachnida; order Sarcoptiformes; family Oppiidae; genus Oppia; species Oppia nitens. The sequence continues at coordinate 129,770 of NW_026533214.1, read as the reverse complement.
CACTAAATTACTGTAATAATAAATATTTTCTTGTCATTAAGTTATTTCAAAAAATAAATAAATATTATTTTAACTGAAATTTATTACCTCCTATGAGTTAATTAACATAGTTTTTTTGTTGTATTAACAATATTATTTTAGCTTAAAATTATTAATGATTAGCTTTATAATAAATAAAATAATAATAATAATACTGTTAAAAATTTACTATACGCTACTCTTTGAATCTTTTTAAATATATATTTTAAAAATATTTATGTTTTTAATAAAATTTATGTTTAATATTAATAAATCTAAATTTTATAAAAATTATTAAAAGAAAAATAGTTTAATAAAAAAACTTAAATAAATAAATTTTAATAATTTTTTAATAAATTTTCGAAAAATATCTACACATACATACATATATCTACACATACATACATATATCTACACATACATACATATATCTACACATACATACAGACACGTGGCAAGGAATGGGCAAAATTGGTTAGTCCTTATGAAAAACCATTAAAAATATTAAGCAGTGGTTTCAGTTTGGGTACCAATGGATCAGTACTTACCGGTGATGTTATTGTTGTCAAATCGTTTGATGAACTAGAGCTTAGATCGTGTGAAGTGATGGGAAAGTTTGTTGTCTATAATTATGATTGGATTAGTTTTCCGGATGCAGTCAAATATCGTAAACTAGGTGCCAGTCTAGCTGAACAATTAGGTGCTATCGGTGCACTGGTATGTACTGTACTATATACTATAGTATAAGGCGTGGTTCACATATTACGTTTGCACTTTTTAAGAGATCTAGACACCCTCCCTCCCCTATGCTAGCAATTGTTTCGCATGTCACTAACCGCTACCCCCTCCCCCACCACAAAAAATAAAATATTATCTAAATGCGAACGTTCTTAAAGACTCTACCCCACCCCTCCCCCTCGTTCGCAAAAGTTCGCTTTGGCCAACCCCCCCCCCCACTCCCCTCAAGTTCGAACGTAATATGCGAACCACGCCTAAACAGTATATATATAATTTTATATTTATTAATAAATTACTAATCAATAGATACGATCGGTAACACCGTTTTCAGGTGACGTACCGCACACTGGCTGTCTATGTAAGTAAAAAAATGATATTATAATACAGCTATCAATATATGACAATAATTATTAATAATTTTTTATTAAAAAAAATAAAAAATAATAATTGAAATGTTTTTTAATTAAAAAGCCTACGATAATAATACTAATAGTTTACCGAAAATACCGTCGGCTAGTATTACGGTAGAAGATGCCGAACTGTTTGGTCGATTGGCCGCCCGTGGAGTCAACATTACGGTCAGTCTGTCAATGGAGGCCCGTATTGATGGTTCGGACGGTATGTCCCGGAATACTGTCAGCGAGATTACCGGTTCAACCAAACCGGATGAGGTTTGCGTGGGGAATGGGAGGGGAGGGGGTTATTATAAAAGCATATGTAAACTAACCTAAATTATAGATAGTACTTGTAACGGGACAACTAGACTCATGGGACGTAGGACAGGGAGCCATGGATAACGGAGGAGCGGCATTCATCGCGTGGCGGGCACTGTCGGTCATCAAAAAACTCGGTTTGAGACCTAAACGTACGGTACGGTCGGTGCTGTGGACGGGCGAAGAAATGGGTTACTACGGGGTTAAACAGTATAGTCAGGTATATATATATATATATATATACTGTATATATAGTATATACTGTATATCCCGTTACACTATTTTCTACTTTTTTAAAACTAAACAAATTAATTAAATGATAATAAGTTATATATCTATATATATATTGAATATATTGAATATATTGAATATATTGAATATATTGAATATATTGAATATATTGAATATATTGAATATATTGAATATATTGAATATATTGAATATATTGAATATATTGAATATATTGAATATATTGAATATATTGAATATATTGAATATATTGAATATATTATATTGATATAATATTTGAATATATTGAATATATTGAATATATTGAATATATTGAATATATTGAATATATTGAATATATTGAATATATTGAATATATTGAATATATTGAATATATCTATATTTTGTATATATCTATATATTCAATATTTATTTATTTATAAATATTTATATATATATATATATACGGTATTTATAGAAACACATAAATGAGTTAAACAAAATCAGTGTAGCTATGGAATCGGTTAGCGGTACGTTCAAACCAACTGGCCTGACCTATAGGGGCCAAAATACGACCGCCAAGTGTATACTAAATGAAATATTGCAGTCCATGAAACCAATAAATGCAACACAATTGCTGATCGACGACAACATTGACGGTGCTCTAGATATTAGATATTTGATGGAAAAAGATATACCCGGCCTAAGTCTGGACACACCTAACGACCAATACTATCGCTATCATCACTCGATCGGCGACACTATGCAAGTGCTGAACACCCGGGAACTGGACTTATGTACAGCCGTATGGACGGCCATTGTCTATGTGTTGGCCACAATTGATGATCAATTACCCAGATAATTTTWTATATATATATATATATACATTTAATATACTGTACATATAGAGTATATAATTGAATTGAATATTTGGAATTTAAAGATAATCAAATAATTTAATACTATATAATTAAAAATTTTAGCTTGATAAAAATTTTTTTGGTTTTATTTATTTAATTTTTTAAATTTATAATAAATAGTTTTAATAATGTAAAATTAAATTTGTATAATATATATATATTAACTTGTTATATTAAACAATTATTGCTTTGTTATACATTATAATATTTTATTTATTTTATTTCTACTAGTCTATATGTGTTATTATATTTATCATGGTACTTATTCATATTATTATTATAATAACTAAAAAATTCATATATATATATATATAATATAAAGTTAATCATTGATATATAAGTTATATATATATATATATATATACTGTATAATAATAAAACTATATATGATATTATACGTGATTATTATTTATATTTATTTCGGTTTTAAAATAATTGTAAATTTTTGTGGATTGACTACTAAAACGGAATTAGAGTCGCCATCAAAACCGTGATGACTGTCCAAAACAATGTCATAGTTTTGTGTTAATTGTAGAAATCGGACCAAAACCAGAAAAAAGTCAGCGATTGCCAACTTTTCGCCAACACATGAACGACGTCCGACACCGAACGGTATGAATGCTGGGGAACGGGTTGTCATATAATGGCCGTCACTGTCGATGAAACGTTCGGGTTTGAAAGTGTCGGGATTTTCAAAATTTTTGTCGTCTAATAAAATAAATCCTTGATATACAAACACTGCCATACCTTTAGGTATAGTATAGTCGCCTAAATTATATATTTTTTTAAAAATAAATACTGTTAATATACTGGTTATATTTATTTAAAATAAATTTTATCATTTAATTAATGTATATTTATCTATACTGTATGTATTTGTATGTATGTGTGTGTATGTGTGTGTATGTGTGTGTATGTGTGTGTATGTGTGTGTATGTGTGTGTATGTGTGTGTATGTGTGTGTATGTGTGTGTATGTGTGTGTATATGTGTGTATGTGTGTGTATGTGTGTGTATGTGTGTATGTGTGTATGTGTGTATGTGTGTATGTGTGTATGTGTGTATTTGTGTGTATTTGTGTGTATTTGTGTGTGTGTGTGTGTTTGTATATTTGTTTATGTGTTTGTATGTATGTGTTTGTATGTATGTGTTTGTATGTATGTGTTTGTATGAGTGTTTATGTGTTTGTATGTGTGTGTTTGTATGTGTGTTTATGTGTTTGTATGTGTGTTTATGTGTTTGTATGTGTTTGTATGWGTGTTTATGTGTTTGTATGTGTGTTTATGTGTTTGTATGTGTGTGTTTGTATGTGTGTTTATGTGTTTGTATGTGTGTTTATGTGTTTGTATGTGTGTTTATGTGTTTGTATGTGTGTTTATGTGTTTGTATGTGTGTTTATGTGTTTGTATGTGTGTTTATGTGTTTGTATGTGTGTTTATGTGTTTGTATGTGTTTGTATGAGTGTTTATGTGTTTGTATGTGTGTTTATGTGTTTGTATGTGTGTTTATGTGTTTGTATGTGTTTGTATGAGTGTTTATGTGTTTGTATGTGTGTGTTTGTATGTGTGTTTATGTGTTTGTATGTGTGTTTATGTGTTTGTATGTGTGTTTATGTGTTTGTATGTGTGTTTATGTGTTTGTATGTGTGTTTATGTGTTTGTATGTGTTTGTATGTGTGTTTATGTGTTTGTATGTGTGTTTATGTGTTTGTATGTGTGTTTATGTGTTTGTATGTGTTTGTATGAGTGTTTATGTGTTTGTATGTGTGTGTTTGTATGTGTGTTTATGTGTTTGTATGTGTGTTTATGTGTTTGTATGTGTGTTTATGTGTTTGTATGTGTGTTTATGTGTTTGTATGTGTTTGTATGAGTGTTTATGTGTTTGTATGTGTGTTTATGTGTTTGTATGTGTGTTTATGTGTTTGTATGTGTTTGTATGTGTGTTTATGTGTTTGTATGTGTGTTTATGTTGTATGTGTGTTGTTGTGTATGTGTTTGTATGAGTGTTTATGTGTTTGTATGTGTGTTTATGTGTTTGTATGTGTGTTTATGTGTTTGTATGTGTTTGTATGTGTTTATGTGTTTGTATGTGTGTGTTTGTATGTGTGTTTATGTGTTTGTATGTGTGTTTATGTGTTTGTGTGTTTATGTGTGTTTATGTGTTTGTATGTGTATATATATATATATATATATATGTGTGTATGTACTCTATTAATGATTACCAATTTTACTGGTAGTCATTGTCTTATGAAAGACACCCATTGGTCCGACATTTTTGTATCTCAACGTTTCGGACATAAATGCCATCACATAATGACATCGTTGTCTATCGTCATGCGTTGGAATTCGGTCGCCAATTAAGGACTCAATTTCTTTGCGTAACTTTTGCTGAACGTCCGGATAATAGGCTAATAACATCAGTGACCATAGAAATGTGGTCAACGATGTATCGGTACCGGCATAAAACAAGTCAAATACAGCCATAACAATATTATCATCGGTCAGATACGTTGCCGAATCTTTAGCCTCACGTATGGCATCGTTTTTGGCGGCTATTAGAGCGTCGCAAAAGTCACGTTCAATGCCGGAATCGTAATCATTAAAATGTGCTAAATATTTATCGACCAATAATTGAATTAAATCTTTAGTTAGTTTTGTATATTTTTTAACAGTTTTCCTATCAATCCATCGGATAATTGCCGAAAATTCCCATAACATAGCTCTCGGTCCAAACGATTCGCTAAAATCTTTGAAAACGTATTTGATTTGTTTGAATTCCGGATCATCATTATTATAGCTATTAATAATATAAATAATAATTTTTATTATATAGATATTTCGTGATTTTTGTTGTTGATTTAAATATACTTTTGACCGAAACAACTGGTTGCCAATATATTTAGATACATTAGATATACATAATTGAATGGATCGATTGGTTTGTTTGGACCCTCTTTTTCTAAAATTTTTTTCACCGTTTTGTCCACACAATCGACGGCTACGTTAACTAATCGTTCATTAGTTGAATATTTTCTGAAACAATTTAATCATAAAGTATAATATTTAAAATAATTTTTATAACTTTTATAATTAATTATTATTAATTATTATTAATTATTAATAATTATTATTAATTATTAATAATTATTATTAATTATTAATAATTATTATTAATTATTATCTTATCACACGTACTGTACGGCCGAGTGCGCCACACGTCTAAGTACTTCCCAATGTTGACTGTAATCGGCAAAAATGATATCGTTTTTAAAAAATGTGCCTAATAAAAAAATAATAATAATTAAAAATAATATTAATAATAATTAAAAATAATATTAATAATAATTAAAAATAATATTAATAATAATTAAAAATAATATTAATAATAATTAAAAATAATATTAAAAATAATTAAAAATAATATTAATAATAATAAAAAAATTACTAAAATTAATTACCAAAATAACTGTCAGGTCTTCCCAAAAAATTTTGTTTACCAAACGCTTCTCTACCAATGTCTACGTCTGTTATTAATATGTACGGAGTATTACCCAAATGTAATGTAAATACTGGACCATATTTTTTGGCAATACTTCTCATACTAGTCTCCCAAAAATCTTTAGTTCTAAATGCTATTTTTTAATCATCAAGTTTAGTTTTGTTTTTTAAAAAAATCAAAATATTAATTTTGAGTAAAATTAATTAATATATATTTTAATATATAATAATAATATATGTAAGTGCATATAAAATAAATTATTTAAAAAAAATTATTAATTATTATTACAAACCCAACAAATTGCCGATCAATGGCAATGGAAATGGACCGGGAGGTAGACAGTAGTAGTAACGGTAATAAAATGCTACCAATTTATAGACTACTAATGCAATTAGTAAACTGGTTATTGTTGACCATATATTATCGTAAATAATTGAAATCAATAGTTCTGTTAATACAGACATGATTTTTGTTTGTGTGATTACAAAAATATTTTATTTTTTTTTATATAATAATATAAAAATAAAATATTATTAGTAAGTTAAGAATAATTAAAATTAGGTTTTTAATTTAAAAATAAAATAAGAAAATAATACAACAAAAATATTTCCTTATTTATAAAAAATAAATAAATAATAAAATTTAAGTTTAGAATAATTATTTATATTTTTGAAATTTAATATATATAACAAAATTATCAATTTTAATATATATTTAATTATTGTTACAATAATATACCAAATAGTGATAGTTAGTATTAGTTACTTATATTAGTATATATTTTATTTTTTTAATATAGATTTTTTTATAAAAAAAAATATTTTAACCCAACTTCTAAAAGATGTATACGTAAACTGAATTCTTATATATGAGTTCTTAAATATTTGAGTAAATTTTGATTTTAAGATTATTTTTTTTGTTGTTGTGTAATATTTTATCTAAAAAAATGCTAATATAAATAGTTAAAATAATGCTGTTTAATGTTTATAATAAATAAAAATTAAAAACTTTAATATACATCTATGAAATAGTATAGAATTTTCTATAAAATTGTTCTTTTTTTTATTTATTTAAATAATTTTCTAATAAGATAGTAGTATTCAATTAAAACCATGACATATTTCTAACTATTATATATTAGGCTCTATCTTAAAATCAGACCAAAATCGACTCCAGACTGTATGTCTAATGGATCATCAGACCCTTATTAGATCGGCATCGGAGTTGTATCTGACTCGTATAAAACCCTTCATAAGACCCCCCTCATAAGACCCACCCCCATTAGACCTCCAACATAGCCAATAGATTTAAAAAATAATTAAATTAAATTTAAAAAATATCAATTTAATTAATATTGATTGATATAAAATTTAATATATATATATATATGTAAAATTATAATATATATTAAAATATATCAATTAAAATATCCAAAATTTGTTTAGCCGTCCTTGCTACTTTAACTCTTAATTAATTTTTTTAAAATCTAATGGTTCTGATGGGGGTGGAGGGGGGGTTCTTATGGGGTTTTATACGAGTCTGATGCCAATCTATAATAATAGTATGATCCATCAGACTTGAAACATGAGTCGCTTTTGGTCTGATTTTAAGATAGAGCCACTAAATTACTGTAATAATAAATATTTTCTTGTCATTAAGTTATTTCAAAAAATAAATAAATATTATTTTAACTGAAATTTATTACCTCCTATGAGWTWATTAACATAGTTTTTTTTGTTGTATTAACAATATTATTTTAGCTTAAAATTATTAATGATTAGCTTTATAATAAATAAAATAATAATAATAATACTGCTAAAAATTTACTATACGCTACTMTATTGAATCTTTTTAAATATATATTTTAAAAATATTTATGTTTTTAATAAAATTTATGTTTAATATTAATAAATCTAAATTTTATAAAAATTATTAAAAGAAAAATAGTTTAATAAAAAAACTTAAATAAATAAATTTTAATAATTTTTTAATAAATTTTCGAAAAATTGATTAATCATTTTGCAGATAAAATATAAAAAATATATGTTTAAATATTTTACATTAGTATTTAAATTGCAGATAAAATAATATTTTTTTTTTGCTTTTTTTGAAAGTATAAAATATTTAAACAAAATTATTATTATATTTTATTATTATTTTTTTTCAAAAATAATTATTTCAAACATAATAAATAAGTAACAGTAACAGTTTAACTATACTATACTAAATATTACTATATTATCATTTAAAAAAATAGCTAATTTTTTATATATCTTAAATTTAAAATTAATTTAAAAAAAATAATTATTCTAAACTTAAATATTAATTTTTATTTAAAATATATTTATTTATTTTTTTTAACTCAGACACATATACACAATAAAATCATGTCTGTATTGACACAGTTATTGATATCAATCATATCGGATAATATATGGTCAACAATAACCAGTTTACTAATTGCATTAGTAGTCTATAAATTGGTGGCATTTTATTACCGTTACTACTACTGTCTACCTCCCGGTCCATTTCCATTGCCATTGATCGGCAATTTGTTAGGTTTGTAATAATAACTATTTATTAAAAAAACAAAATTATTATTATTATTATTATATATATATAACTTAATCAATTTTACTTAAATTAATATTTTATATTTATTTTTTGCCAAAACTAAACTTGATGATTAAAAATAGTTTTTAGAAATAATTTGTTTGGTTTGTAATAATAACTATTAATTATATATTCATATATATCTTAATTAACTTTTTTTAAAAAAAAAATATTAATTACATATTATAGATATAATTATAATTTTATTGTTGTTGTTGTTTGAAATTATATATATATATATAGCTTTCCGTAGTAAACATCATTGGGAAATGATTTTGAATAAAATGGCCAAAAAATATGGTCCAGTATTTACCATACATTTAGGTAACAGTCCATACATTATGATAAGCGATGCGGTCATTGCTAGAGAAGTTTTTTGTAAAAATGAATTTTCTGGACGACCTGAAAGTTATTTTGGTATTATTTTTAAAAAAATATTTTTTTTAGTATTTTTCTAATATTTTTATTGATTTATTATTATTATTAATTATTAATAATGAAAAAAAAGGAAAAGCATTTACAAATGATATTATTTTTGCCGATTATGGCCCTCATTGGGAAACCCTGAGACGTGTGGCGCACGCGGCCGTACAGTACGTATAGTAATATAATAATAAATATTATTATTAATAATTAATATTATTAATTATTAATAATTATTATTACTATTATTTATTATTACTATTATTTATTATTACTATTATTTATTATTACTATTATTTATTATTACTATTATTTATTATTACTATTATTTATTATTCATATTATTTATTATTACTATTATTTATTATTACTATTATTTATTATTACTATTATTTATTATTACTATTATTTATTATTACTATTATTTATTATTACTATTATTTATTATTACTATTATTTATTATTACTATTATTTATTATTATTAATAATTAATAGTAATAATTATTAATAGTAATAATTATTAATAGTAATAATAATTAATATTATTAATTATTAATTAATAATAATAATAATAATAATTAATAAAACTAAATATAAATAATTTTTTTTTATTAAAATTGTTTTTAATTTCAGAAAATACTCGACTAATGAACGATTAGTTAACGTAGCGGTCGATTGTGTGGACAAAACGGTTCAAACAATATTGGAAAGAGAGGGTCCAAACAAACCAATCGATCCATTCAATTATGTTTATCTAATGTTTCTTAACATTTTGGCAAACAGTACTTTCGGTGAAAAGTATGTATTTAAGTATATAATAACAAAAACAAAACAAAAAACAAGTTTTTGATAATAATAATTTTTAAATATGATATTCAATAAGATCTAAACTCATTTTGACACAAAATATTTATTATTTTTATTATGATTCGTATAAATTTTAAAAAAAATTATAAAACATATATTCAAAATAAATAAGTAATGTTAAATTATTTTTTTAAAAATTATATTGAACTAATTACTAAATACTTTATTAATTTAGCATTTATAAATGCTAATTTAAATATAATTATTTTATTTATAATAATTTAATATCTGTTTTATAATATTAAATTAATATGAATCAAAAAAATATAATAATAAGTATTTGGGTTTAATAAGTTTGGGTAAAATCATTTAAATCACATGATTTGGGTCACATGATTTGGGTTACATGATTTAGGTTAGGTTAGGTTAGGTTAGGTTAGGTTAGTTTAGGTTAGTTTAGGTTAGGTTAGGTTAGGTTAGGTTAGGTTAGGTTAGGTTAGGTTAGGTTAGGTTAGGTTAGGTTAGGTAAGTTAAGGTTAGGTTAGGTTAGATCATAAGTTTAGATCTTATGAAATAAACTATATATATATTATATTAATGAAAATTTTATGATAGCTATAATATTGATGATCCGGAATTCAAACAAATCAAATATGTATTAAAAGATTTGAACGATGWATTCGGTCCGCGAACCATATTATGGGAATTTTCCGCAATTATCCGATGGATTGATAAGAAAACAGTAGATAAATATCAGAAAGTTTTTAGTGATTTGAAAAAATTATTAATCAATAAATATAAAAATCATTACAAAGATTTTGATGAGAATATTCAACGAGATTTTTGCGATTCACTAATCATTGCCCGAAACGATGATCGGCTGCACCGGGAGTTTGGATCATCCGGTCAACAACAGTATCTGACCGTTGAAAACATTGCTATGTCTATATTGGATCTGTTTTTTGCGGGAACCGATACCTCACAGAATACGTTCCTATGGTTGCTGTTGTTTGTTGGGTATTATCCTCTGATGCAAACACGTATGCGCCGGGAAATTGAGTCGAAAATCGGTGACCGATTGCCAACACATGCCGATAGACAACAATGTCATTATACGATGGCATTCATTGCCGAAACATTAAGATTCAGGAATGTTGTCCCGAGTGGTGTATTTCATAAGACAATGACTACTAGTAATATAGGTATTGAAATGGATTATGCAATACATACATGTGTATAGACATACATACACACACACACATAAACACACAAATACACATACACATACACATACACATACACATACACATACACATACACATACACATACACATACACATACACATACACAYACATACACACACACATACACATACACATACACATACACACACACACACACATACACAYACACATACACATACACATACACATACACATACACATACACATACACATACACATACACATACATATACACACACATACACATATACATACATACATACACATACATACACACACACACACACGCATACACACACATACACACGCATACACACACATACACACACATACACACACATACACAYACACACACATACACATACACATACACATACACATACACATACACATACACATACACATACACATACACATACACATACATACACATACATACACACACACGCATACACACACATACATACAAACACATAGTATATTAACAGTCTATTTATATAATTAATAATTTAGGCGACTATACAATACCCGAAGGTATGGCTGTTAGTGTATATCAAGGATTTATATTACGTGACGACAAATATTGGGAAAATGCCGACACTTTCAAACCCGAGCGCTTTCTCGACAGTGACGGCCATTATATGACAACCCGTTCCCAAGCATTCATACCGTTCGGTGTCGGACGTCGTGTTTGTTTAGGCGAAAAGTTGGCCATCGCTGACCTGTTTCTAGTTTTGATCCGATTTCTACAGTCGACACAAAACTATGATATTGTTTTGGACAGTCATCTGGGTTTAGATACCGATCCCAATTCAGTTGTCACAACTAGTCCACAAAAATATACAATTATATTGAAGTCTAAAAATTAATTTTTTTTTAAAACTAAACATATATAATGTTTTTTATATTAAAAAAAATAATAATAATTTTAAACTATTAATTAAAGTTTTAATACATTAGCTTTTATAGCAATAGTTATATTAATTTTTTTTAATACTATAATATTAATACAAATATTAGTATATATTTTAGATACGGTATATAAATATAATATCAATTATCTAATTATAGTTTAGAAATTTTTAAAAATTTTATGATTATTAAATAAACATTATTAAAAAATGCACTTTAAATTTAAAAAAATAAATGTTAATTAATTTTTGTTATTAAAAATTATTACAATTAATAATAGGTTTATAAACAAAATGTTATTATTTTCAGTTATAATAAGTTTATTATAAATAAATATATAATTTTTTTTAAATGTGTTTTTATTTTGCTTTTAAACTAATAATAATAATAATAAAGTAATTTTTTTAATATTAAATTTTTAATTATTATATGTACAACAAATATACAAACTGTGTATTTAATATATATATATATAGAAATGAAATTTATTAATAAAAAAAATTAAAAGATTATCTTAATTAATTAAGTATAATATTTTTTTTGTTGATAAATATAGCAAAAATTTTATTACAATTTAATATCAATATAATAATAATAATTTAAAATCATTTACTGTTTAATAATAATAATAATCTAATTTATTTTTCACTAGAAATAATAAATACCTTATTATTTGATACATTCATTTGTAGATTAATAGTCAATAATAATAATAATAATAATAAACTATAAAATTGGGATTAAAACTCAAATATATATATATACGGTATAAATTTATTAATAGATTTAATAATAATAATAATTTTTTGTTTGTTGGGTATATAATATACCCAACAAACAAAAAATTATTATTATTATTAAATCTATTAAATAAATAAATAAATTTTTAAAATAAACAATATGATATTATTATACTGGTTTTTATTTAAAAATTATTGATAATTACTATTATACTAATAACAAGTAATTTATATATTATTTTTGTTTTAATTATTTTATTTTTTGACCACAAAAAATAAATTCAATATAAATTATATTTTTATATTTTTAAAATAATCTATAAGTCAATCGGCAATTATGGGCGACAATAATATCGGCGGTAATAATAATTATAATAATAATGGACACATTTGGCGGCCATTTGATGTCCACCACCACCGCCAACACCACACCCGTGATAACAATGATGACTACGTGACACATAACGTGTCGTCTAATACTGTCATCGCCATCACCACCGGTACAGTAGTCAGCAAAACGTATGCTAACTGTCCTCCGATGACTATTATGCAACCACCATATTATCCCAATAGTACTAATAATAGGGAACCGGTAGTAGCCAATGGTGGTGGTGGACAGGTAGATGATGGTGGTGGTGGTGGTGGTGTTTGGATAAGCAATAATACTACTAGACTGGCCAATCATCTGTGCGGCAGTAATATAGCTATTGTTAATAATAATAATATTATTAATACTACGGTAAACCCGGTGACCAACAACACTGTTATTATAGGACCAGTAGCTACCGTACCCGCGCCGGTTATATTACCGAAACAACAGCAACAAATGGCCGGTTGTTGTTCGCCGCCGCCGGTGTCGACGACTACTACCGGTGCCGCCGCCAATCATCCACATCATCGACAACCGTATGTCTGCGACCAACGCGATTGTGGCAAACAATTTCGGTTTCGGTCGGCACTGGAAAATCATCGTTTAGTCCATTCGGATGATCGGCGATTTCAGTGCGGTCTGTGCGGCAAACGATACAAACAGCTGAGTGGCCTCTATTCGCACGAATCGTCCAAACATTCGGCGATTAAAGGCAAACGATTTGTCTGTCAGTTTTGTGGCGACTATTTTGTCGATTACCGTAATCTCAGGATTCACGAATACAATCAGCACAAGTGTCCGTCGCTATTGGCTAAACAACAGCAGCCGATGCCGACAACAACACCGACACTGACATCAACAGCACCGTTGTCTCCACAGTTGACCGTAGCGTCCAATGGATATCAAATGGACGGACAGATTACCGGAGTCGACATCAAACATAGGATGGATGTATCAGTAGTGTTGATGGCGACGGCCGTGGCGGCCATCGATGACGGTAGCGGACAGTCCAGCGATACTACTGTTAGTAGTAGTAGTAGTAGTAGTGGTAGTCGTAGTAGTTGTGGTGTCGGTAGTGATAGTAGTAGTAGTAGTAGTAATAGTTATCGTAAGAAAAAAGTTTTTCTACAACTAAGACAAACTGATCATAAATTTTGAATGAAATATAAATGTATAGATTTTTATATTGTATTTATTTTAGTTACAAATAATTATATTTTTTTAATTATTTATAAATTATTATTTTTTATTTGATTTATTTTTTATATATTTCTAATATAGAAATAAAAAGATTTTTGACTTTTAAATTGATTGCTTTATTACATGTTTTATTATTGATTTTTTTTTATTTTTTAACATAATTCAATAATTATATTTTTATCTATTTTTATATTTCAATTATTTATGAAAAATTATTTAATAAATAAATTATTAGTTTTAGGAAGTTATTAATTAGGATTAATTAATTAATTGATTAAAATATTATTTTTTCACTTATTTTTTAATGCTATTTAGATAATAATAGTTTAATAACTATTAGATTTTTTTATATAATTTTTTTTAGTTTAATCACTTTAATTAACTTATTTTTTTTATTATAAATAGTTTATAAAAAAAAGTATTTCAAACTTTAACAAATAAAATATTATTTTATTTTTAAATATCACCAAATAATTAACTATTAATTAATTATGTTCCAGGTACAAAATATAATTATAATTGATTCATTATAAATAAATAATAAACAAAAAAACAAAAAAAAATAAAAGTTTTTTAATAAACTTTTTTTTAAATATTTAACTAATAATTAATCTATTAATCAATAGGAGTCACTATAGTTTACCAAAAAAAATAATCAAATAATACTCATATACTTATAAATAGTACCAATTTATACATAAAATTTTCGTATAGAATTCTATACTAACTATATATAATGTAAATTATGTACTATTTAAGATAACAATATAAACATTGTGTATAATATTAATATAAACATTGCATTCAATAATAATAATAATAATAATAAACAAAACATTTTTATATTGCATTCAAAAAAAAAAATTAATAAATAATTCAATTGAACTAAAAAAATGTAATTTAAATCTAAACTAACTTTTGTAACATTACTTATAATCACATAATTTTGTTATTATTGTTGTTGTTGTCCGTCAAAAGCATTGCCCGAACTTTACCGCCGCCGCCACTGTTGTCGCCGCCGATCGCCGATATCGCCGATGTCTCAACTAGTGGTCACCGATCTGGTCGACGATTTGTATGCCGAAAATCGCCGACTGGCCGACGAACTTGTATTTGTTCGGCTATTGAACTCAATCCTGGAGGACGTCCGCCGCGATTCACGGGAATTAATCGACAACTATCGCCGCCACAATCAGCGTAACCGCCGATTGTTGCGGAAGAAACTGTACGACAATATTGTCCGATCGTGCGACGAGTTGGACGCACTGAAACTTAGCCGCCGCTGCAGCAGCCGTACAGCCGATGATAACCACACCAACAACGCCAACAACAACAACAATACGGGCGATACTATTGGCGGCCAATTAGTCGATCCGTCTGCGCCGTCATCGGCGTCATCGTTGGCTAATATATGCGGTACTGACCACTGATTTTTGATTTTATTTTGTTTAAAATTATTATTATTATTATGTCTTTCATCACTTCCCAAGTCGTCAAAACTGAAGAGAGAGCCATAGCTGTCGATATTGATCGCGAAGACGGCGACGACAATGACGTCGACGACGGCGGCGACGACGGCGGCGACGACTATGACTACGACGACATTATTGACGATCTTATGGCCGAAGAAGAAGAAGTCGATGAAGAAGGAGAAGACATTGTTGGCAAAGAGGACGTCCGGCAGAAAACTGATCGGCAATTAGATGATAGTGGCCGCCGACAAAAGCCTACAACCAATGGCTTTGCGTTTGTCACTGAAATGCTTACCACAAACACAACCGCAGCCGCCGCTAGTCATCGTCAGTCGTCGACGGCAACTACTACTAGTAGTAGTAGTGTTGGTGGCCAACAGTTGATTACCGTAAAAAAACTGCCGGTGCCATTGACCGGCGGTGTTGGTGTCGGCGGCAGCGATAGTGATAGTCCACAAAAACGACCAAAGATTACACTATTAGTGGTTAAGAGACACGGAGTCGGCGGCAGCGGCGGCGGCGATGACAAAGCTAACGGTACCGTTCATTGACTTTATTGACTCCTCGTTGACTGTCTTTTAATAATAATTTTGATATTTTTTTTTAAATAGACAATACTGTTGACGGAGGCGGCGGCAGCGGAACATCATTGTTGGCCACACCGGGAGCCGTCGGCGGCGGCAAAATTATTAGCGGTACCGGTAGTAGTAGTACTGTTGGCAGCAAATCTATTATCAAACACAAGGGTCCATTTACCCGTCGGCTAAACATTAATGACAATAATAATAATAATAATAATATGCAAAACTTTAGCATTAAATCAAGCAAATTGTCGCTCAAACGGATACGTTTGGCCACTGGTAGTAGTCGTAGTCGTAGTAGTACTGCCGCAACAACCTCTGATGCCGTCACCGATAATAATAATAATAAGTTTGAAAGTGTTGGCCGAAACTATTGCATAGCCGCCGATGACAACGATCTCCGATCCAAACATAACGGTACGGAACGTTTACGGCGACAACAAATGACCGCCCAGTTTGTCCGATTGGGCGCACAGATACCTTGGTTAACCAAATCGGGTTTTATGGGCGGCCAGCGGCGCCGATCGCGTGATTGTGCACCGAAAATATCCATATTGACTACGGCTATCAAATATATTAGGGAACTCCGTAAGGATAACCAGTTTTTGGAGACTACCCGTTCGCGCGAACGATCGCGCAATCAGCGTCTGAAACAACAGTTTAGCGATCAGATACTTGATAATAGATGATCACTATATATATATATATATACCTACCGTTCCTACCCTACCCATACACACATAAATGCATGTATAATATAGGAGGTGATTGTGTGGTGGGGAGGGAGGGGTGTCATAGAAATTAGATTTTTTTTAAATGCAGATTTTTGTTGTTGGTTTAATTGCATTATAAACTTTATAATCATTGATTTAGTTATATATATATATACAGCAATAAATTAATAATTATAACTATATTTGTGTTATATATAGATATATATATATATATATATGATTTTTTTGTTTATCTTTATTTTTTTGATGATTTATTGAACAAAATATATTATATAATAATTATTGAAAATGTGTTTTTTATGTTAAATATCATAAATATATTATTATATCAACAAAACAAACATTTCATAAAAAAAAATTTTTGTATATCAATCATTAGTAGTAAACAAATTCATTAATTATTTTCATTATTCAATATTTTGTAATTTAAATATATATAAATCTAACAATAATTATCATTTAAATATTTATTGATTATGATTTTTTTGTGGTTAAATAATTATAATGATTTGTATGTTTATTAATAGTTATTATAAATTATATATATTTTAATTTTGTTATTAATCACATATATAATTGATGAAAATAGTTATAATTTTTTTATTGAATCAAATATTAACTTACGTTTATATATTGACAAATAAATTGTTTTTTTGAAAATATTTTTTTATTAAATTAGATTTTTGTTGTTTGTTTATTATTAACAATAATTTAATTGTTATATTTTTTTATACTGTAAAATAGTGTAAATAAAAATATATTAAATATTATATACAGTATATTATTGGTAAATTATTTTTAATATTATTAATTATATTTATATAAATTAACATTTAACACTAATTAAGTTATTATTATTATTATTATTAGTTTTTACAAACAAAAAAATAATATTTTTATTTTATTATCAATTAAAATTCAAAAAATATTTTTTTATTAGTATTTATAATTGAAAATAAAATAATTGCATAATAATTGACATTAATTTTTTGTTTCAATTATACTGTATTGATTAACTTATCTATAGTTAACGGTAGCATATATTTTGTTTTAAAAAAATATATTTATATAATTTTGTTATCAATCATCCTATTATGATTAATAATTTTTAATTGATTGATTGACGTACGTAAATGTACTAGATGAATTAATTAATTAAATCAATATCAATATTTATTTAATGATAATTGTAATTTTATTTTTTAAATTATATATATTATACTGTAGTACTTATGGAAAAATTGTCCATTTATTGATAAATAAATAAAAATAAATTATCTATTATTTTTCAAACATATTTAATTTATTAGTAGTTTTTTTTTAAAAAAAATCAAATATAATATATATATATAATAATATTAGGTTATTATAATATTAGGATTATATAATTAACTAAAATAAAACATAAATATATATTTATAGATTAGATAATCAACAACAAAAATAATGAGATCATAATTAATAGATTGTTGATAATTATTGTTTTAAATTTAAATTTTTTTTTATCAAAAATATACTATTATTATTAAATCAAATTTACTTAACAAAATAAATATTGCATTTATAAATATATATATATTTTACTACAATGTATTGATAATAAATGATATTTAAAACAAAAAAATCATTATTACTATTAATATAGAAAAAAGTTTGCAATTATTATTAGTTTTTGATAACTAAAAAATTTATAGCGATTAAAAAAATAGTAGTAATATTGAAAATATCACAATAAAAATAAATACAGATAATAATAATAATAATTAAAAACTAATAATTAGTTGATAACAATAAAAAAATTAAGTGCACACAAAAAAAATCATTTATAAATCAATTAATACCTAATTTAAGGATTAAGTTATTATTAAATTAAAAAATAAATTACAGCAAAAAAATTATAAATTAATTATTTATTTAGTTTTTTTTAATAATTATGAGTTTAAAATCAAATAATTATGTGATGGATAATAATAATAATAATAATAATTATAATACTAATGATATTAATATCAAAAGTATCGATTATAGCCKAGGAGGAGGAGGTGGGGGTGGGGGTATTACATGCATACCAGTGCGCTGGATAGTGGCCATACTGGCACTGTTATCAACATTCAACCTATACATGTGCCGATATAATCTAAGCATATCTATTGTATCGATGGCCAAACCGGCCACTGGCAGTGGTGGTGGCCACTCATCATCATCGGTAATAGACAACGATCTATGCTATACTAGTGATGTTGTCAAACATAGTGGACAGTCGTCTACAAACAACAGCAGCACCGGTAGCGGTGAGTTTGATTGGGACGAGTCTACTCAGAGCGATATATTGGGCGCCTTTTTCTACGGCTATATAATGCTTCAGGTGGTCGGCGGCCGGCTATCGGAGCTGTTCGGTGCCAAATGGATGTGCGCCGGCGGTATAGCCGTATCCATACTAATCAATGCCTGTACCCCGGTGATAGCTCGTTCCCATATCTATTGGCTACTATTGGCCAGTCGTGTAGTACTCGGTCTATCGCAAGCTTTTATATTTCCATCCACTTATGCACTGTTGTCTCGTTGGGTACCCGATCACGAGCGCAGGTATGTTGATCGTAGGTTAACTTATTTTTTTATTTGATATTTTAATTGTTTGAATAAAAAAAACAGTACTTTCCTATCGTTTCCCACTATTGGCTCCAATCTGGGATCCATTGCCACTACAGCCCTGTCTGGCTATCTGTGCGAACACGGCTACGCCGGTGGCTGGCCATCGGCTTTCTATACGCCCGGTATGTTTGGGGTTATATACCTATAAATTATAGATATATATATATATATATATATAATAAATATACATATTTTTGTCTGTGTGTAGCCATAATAGCCAGTGTTTGGCTAATTGTTTGGATAATGTTTATCAAAAGCGATCCGAAAGATCATCGATGGATATCCAGTGGGGAACTGGAGTTTATTCAATCAAATATATCGGCTAATAATTTAAATAAAACTAATAGTAGTAATGATAATAATGATAATTACATTGCTAATGATGATGATGGCGATGATGATAGTGATAGCCATAATAATAATACAAATAAGTCAACTGTACCTCCCGTTCCCTGGTTGGCAATACTGACATCAATACCCGTATGGGCGGCAATCGTTGTCAAGTTTACCTATAACTGGAATTTTGTATTTTTACTATTGAAACTTCCCTCATATTTTTCGACAGTTTTCAATTTTTCAATATCTAAAGTATATATCTATAAAATTTATATTTATTTTGTCAAAATTTTTTTAAACTTTAAAATTTAATTAATTTTTTTTAAACACATATAGAATGGTTTAATTAGTTCATCAATATATGCTGTACTAACTATTAGGTAATTATATTTAAAAAAATTTAATTAATTAATTAAATTAATTATATTTAAAAAAATATAGTTTATTTATGTCGGGTTTTGCGGCCGACTATTTGGTCCGCAAGAAAATAATGGACAAAACAATACTTAGAAAATGTTTTCAATCAGTTTGTAAGTTATTTAATAGTTTTTTATTTTTAAATATAAAATTTATAAATTATTTATTATTTTTATAAAAAGATAAATAAATTCATATAAATTGTTTTTTTTTCAAAAAATAAATTTTAGCATCAATTGGTTCATCAATTTGTTTGGCAGCTATACCACTGGTCCAATGCAATGATACAATTGTTATCGTATTGTTAATAATTGTAAGTATAGACAGAGTAAGAGAGAGAGASAGAGAGAGAGAGACAGAGAGAGACAGAGAGAGACAGAGAGAGACAGAGAGAGACAGAGAGAGASAGAGAGAGAGAGAGAGAGAGAGAGAGAGACAGAGAGAGACAGAGAGAGACAGAGAGAGACAGAGAGAGACAGAGAGAGACAGAGAGAGACAGAGAGAGAGAGAGAGAGACAGAGAGAGAGAGAGAGAGAGACAGAGAGAGACAGAGAGAGACAGAGAGAGACAGAGAGAGAGAGAGAGAGAGAGACAGAGAGAGACAGAGAGAGACAGAGAGAGACAGAGAGAGACAGAGAGAGACAGAGAGAGACAGAGAGAGACAGAGAGAGACAGAGAGAGACAGAGAGAGACAGAGAGAGACAGAGAGAGACAGAGAGAGACAGAGAGAGACAGAGAGAGACAGAGAGAGACAGAGAGAGACAGAGAGAGACAGAGAGAGACAGAGAGAGACAGAGAGAGACAGAGAGAGACAGAGAGAGACAGAGAGAGACAGAGAGAGACAGAGAGAGACAGAGAGAGACAGAGAGAGACAGAGAGAGACAGAGAGAGACAGAGAGAGACAGAGAGAGACAGAGAGAGACAGAGAGAGACAGAGAGAGACAGAGAGAGAGACAGAGAGAGAGACAGAGAGAGACAGAAAGTTTACAAAAAAACAAAATCTATAAAAATATATTATTTATAAAAAAAATAAATCAATTAAACATTTAATGTTTTAATTTAAAGGGAATGTTTATGTTTGGCTTTAACTCCGGTGGGGACATACCTATAGTGGCCGGTAATGGGATGAAACACAACATAACATTTAAAAAAAAATTAATTACTAAAAAAATATTTGTTTGTTTTTTTTTTAGATATGACCACCAAATTTGCGGCCACTGTCTACTCGATAGGCAATACCATAGCGTTTATATGCGGTTTCGTAACGCCGCTGGTCGTCGGCCATATTGTCGAGGCCGGCGGCGACGGCCATCACGTACGCCGCCAATGGGGTTATGTTTTCTATATGTCCGCCGCTATCAACACTGTCGGCGGACTGGTATTCATAGCTTTCGGTTCAGCCAAACAACAACATTGGGACAAACTTGACGGCCAGTCCTCCTCCTCTCATAGCCGACAACAACAACAACAACAACAAGTGGTCACTAAAATATAAGTTTATTTTTTTTAAAGGATAATATAGAGTATTATTTTATTTTAAAAAATTAATTTAATTTAATTATATATATAAAAAAAAATATTTATTTAATATTTATTGTGTATTAGTTTTTTATTTGAATTTTTTTTAAATGTATTTTTTTTTAGGTATTAAGTATTCATTATTATTGTTAAATTAATTAACAAATATATAGTAATAATAATTATTATTATATATATTATATTAAATTTAAATAATTATTAGGCATTATTTATTTTTATTTTTTGTTGTAATTAAAAATATCATAATAGTTGTTATTATAATGATATTATTGATATTTATATACAAATAATTTATATTAACTAAAAAATTAATTAAAAAATTATTTTATCTATAATTATTGATTTTATTTTATAAATAAAACTAAAAAAATACTTGTATTTTACAAAATTACAAAATTATTATAGATATAGTTAATATAAAAAATAACATTATTTAAAAAAAATATATGTATGTGTGTGTGTGTGGGCTCAGGTGCTGGGGGGTGGAGGTTATCTCAAATGGCCTTACAATAACCTGATTGACAATAATAGTGTACAACTAGTTGAGGACAGTCGGCATCCGATAGGCAACCCCTACCCTGACTGCCGGGAATCATCCATGACTTCATTATTGTCATTAAAATAATTGTTGTAAAAATTACCATCATCATTTTTGTCGATAATATTATTATCATCATCTAATAATAATAATAGTTAACAATTATAATTAATAAGTTTATTTATTTTTTATTAATATAACTTACTGTACATATGTTATTATTATTTTTTTTAAAAATCAAAAATACTATTAAATTATTTAATATTTTTGCAAAAAAAATAGATTTAACCAAATTTTTATTATTAATTAAAATAATTATAATTAAATAAAATGTTAAAAAAAATCATAGGTATAACCTAACAAAAATTATATTTACCAACTAAGTTATTAAATAAATAAATAAATATTTAATTAATTTAGAAAAAAAATTATTTATTATTTATTAAATTTTTAATCGCCATTTATTAATTAAAATATTAATTAAACAAATTAATACATTAAATTACAATAATTTGTTTTTATTTTAAATTAATCCTAAAATTATTTAGTATGAAATAAACTAAAATATAATAATTATTATTATTATTAAAAAAAATTAGATTACTTATCTATTACTTTTTAAAAAAAAGTTTATTTTTATTGTTTTTTTTAATAATAATTAAATAAAAAACATATATAATAATACATAAAAATTATTATTGTTATTTATGGTTTACAATATTATTTAAAACTTAAAATTAATTTGTAAATAATATTATACATAAAAATAATTAATTAACTTTTTTGTTCAAGCTAGAAAAAATTAATAATTTAAACATTTATATATATATATATTTAATTTTTATAAAAACATATACTGCTTACTTTTTTTATTATTATTAAAAAAAATTAAAACTATATATATTTCATATCAATACACAAAATCCATAGACACAATTAAACATTAATTGATCATGGTAATCATGGTGACAATCTTTGACTGATTGACAATCATAACAATAGGTTAAATTAATTAGCCAGGTTGATAATAATATTGTTAAAATAATCAAAATTATAGTTGCCATGCTCATTTTGTTAGCCATAATTGTTTATATCTAATTTTATATATATATATATAAATTTTATGTTTTAGTAATAATTATAATAATATTATTAATAATAATAATAGTAATAATAATAATATTATTAATAGTAAAAATTATATTAATAGTAATAATAATATTAATAGTAATAATAATATTAATAGTAATAATAATATTAATAGTAATAGTAATAATAATAATAATATATTACTTTTTAACTTAAATAATGATTTAATAATAATATTTTTCGTTTAACAAAAACGATTAGTTTATATAACACACAAAAAAGTATTATTTATAAAAAATAATTAATATATTTATAATACTCAATATATTTTGTTTCATTAAACAACAAGCAAAAAACTTAAATGTATTTTACAATTAAACAAAACAATTTAATATTTTGTTGTTGAAAATAACTTGTTTATACAATATATTTATTATATAAAGTATTTAAAATTTTTTTATTGAAAACATTTTTATTGATTGATTGTGACATAGACACAAATAAACTACTAGTATTTTACCTTGATGGATAGAGTTATGGACTAGTTAGAAAGTTTCTAATAAATTTTCTTTTAAAAAAAAAATTCTAGAAAATTTCTCAAGGAATAAATTTCTATAGAAATTTAACTTTTTTTTGTTATACTATCTATAAATACCTAACCTATCTATAGATATATTGTAAAACTAATATATTATATATTAATAAAACATTACTAATATACTATACATATAATATTATAATATATATAATATAGATTATTGTATAATATTATTATGTACAAAATGGGATACCTATATATAAATAATTATAATTATTTAATAATAATAATAATAATCAGTTTTTGTAAAGTTTTAATTAATTATTTTATTATATATAATAGTTTAATATAATTAAATTAATTTTGAAAAAAATTTACTTTAATTAATAATAAAAAATACTACTACTACTAATAATAATAATTAAATATTAATTATAAAAACAATGTTAAAGATAACAACTATCGAAAATTAAAGATAATTAATATTTAATTTAATTAATAAAAAAATAGATATCATTAATAAAAAAATTTCTTTTAGAAACTTTCTAGAAATTTCTCTATTATTTTATAAATTTCTTTTTGTTTTTGCTAACACTACTTGATAATGATTAAAAAAAACTGTTTTATTATAATTATTAGGTTTTTTATAATAATATTAGTAATAATGGGAAATATTTTTTGTTAACTCATTTATCTTTTTAGTTTTTTTTAAAACAAAATAACTAAAATGTTTTCATATAAAACTATATAACCTGTATATATATATATATATAAAAAATACCAAACATTTTTTTAAAAAAAAAGTTTAATAAGTTTATAAGTATTTTTTATTTAATATATAAAAAAATCAATAAACTATTTGTTTTTTTTGCATAATAAATGTAAATGTACCTTTCATATAAATATTTTTATTTATTATTATTATTATTATTATTATTGGCAAATACTATTATGTAAATAACATTATAATTATTAATTATGTTTTTTTAATTATATTAAATATTTATGTATGCAAACATTTATTTTTTGAAAAAAATATTCAATAATAAAAATAAAATATAATAATTAGATTTTTAAAAAATCAATTTTTTTGTGTACTAAATATTATATTAAAGTAAATAAATTTAATGCAATTATTTTTTATATTATATAATATTTAATTTATTGCATATATGTTATAATATTTATATAATAATAAATACTTATAATATAATAGTATATACTTATAATATAATAATATATATATACTTATAATATAATAATATATATACTTATAATATAATAATATATATACTTATAATATAATAATATATATACTTATAATATAATAATAAATATACTTATAATAAAATAATATATACATATAATATAATTAAAATTATTTTTATGGTGAAAAATTTTAGGCAAATAAAATAAAATAATTAAATAAAATATTATTACTATAATATTTTTGTTGATATACTAATTATTAGTTAACATTACAAATATTAAATTATTTAATATATTGATATATATAAATATATAATGAATTTGAGCTAAAAATTATTTTAAATCAAAAATCAATGAATTTGCAATTTTATTAATTATTGATAATATTATTATTAAAATAAAAAAAAAAACTAAACCATAGACGCAATTTGAGATGAAATTAAATTATTTAAAAAAAATATAATATCAATTTGTAAGTCAATATATCAATGTTAATAAATTAATAAATATTATGCCTAAACATAAAAACAATAATTTAGTATATAATTAAAACAATGTATTGCTAGTATATGCTATTGTATAATTAAAATACTATATTTATAACATAACATTTTAATTTTACAAAAAAAAATTAATTGACAATCACTTAATAGTTTTTTTTAATAGTTATTTAATCCAAAAAAATCAGGTTAAATAAAACAAAAATATTTTTATTTAATTTTTTTTTTAAAAAAGTATTAATTGTAAATTAAAACTTTTTATTAATAATAATAATAATTTTTACAAAAATAAATATATCATATATTTATTTATTATTTAGTAAATTTAGTTTTTTTAATTTGGAATTTATAATAATAATAATAATAATAATAATAAAATGTATACTAAATATAAACTATTGTTAATTTAGTTAATTTAATTAATATCAAAATTAATTAATTAATAATAATAATAATAATAATAATAATAATAATAACACTATATTTTAACTAGCTAAGTTTAATTAATTAATTAATAACCTAACTATCTATGTGTGCAGCAAAAGGTAGATTTGATTTAACTAAACAATCATCATCATCATCATCATCAGATAATGGTGCTCATGTATCATCAATTAAATGTTGCCTACCTGTGCGCTATATTGTTGCCCTATTGGTTATGTTTAGTACAGTCAATCTGTATATGTGCCGCTATAACATGAGCATAGCTATTGTTGCAATGTCTAGGCCATCATCATCATCATCATCATCGGCAAACAAATCAAGCACCGGGACCACATCATCAATGGCCAGTGATGTTTGCGATACCAGCAGCAGCAGCAGCACTGGTAGTAGTAATACATCATCACCAACAACACCATCATCTACCAGTGCTGACCATACGATAATGTTGGGTGAATTTGATTGGGACGATAAAACCCAGGGCATGATATTGGGATCATTTTTCTATGGCTACATACTGTTCCTTGTGGTCGGCGGTCGACTATCCGAACTGTTCGGTGCCAAATGGCTGTGTTCGGCCGGTATCGGTATGTCCATAGTGATCAATGCCCTGACACCGGTCATAGCCCGATCCAATCAATACTGGCTATTGTTGGCCAGTCGTATTTTGTTGGGTATATTCCAGAGTTTTGTATTTCCATCGACGTATGCCCTGTTTTCTAAGTGGGCACCCGATCATGAGCGCAGGTATGTATGTTTGATATGACTAACTGTCCATCCTATCCCCCCCCCCACTTCCTAACTTATAACCATACACTATCCACTCTATGGTTAACTATATTGTATATATGATATCATATAATACTTGAAAAAATAGGGGGAAAAATATATAATAAAAATAAAGGATACTTTTGTTTGTTAGTAGTTTTAATTTTATTATTTAATTTTATTAAATCAATTAATTAATATTTTTTTAAAAATATACTGTATTTTGCAATAAATATAAATCTGCTAGCTAATTTATTATTAGTATTATTTAGTATTATTTTATATGACAGTCTATTTTTTTAAAAAATAAATAAAAAAAGTTTCTAATAATTTTAAACTAACTTTGATTTAAAAGTTTATAATAAACTGGTATCAAATAATATACACTATTATCTATATATTTATACATACCTATATATATATATATATATATATATATATATATATATATATATATATCTGTATAAAAATATATACCTGTATATATATACCTGTATATATATATACCTGTATATATATATACCTTTATATATATACCTGTATATATACACCTGTATATAAATATATACCTGTATATACTGATATATATATACTGTATAATGTATTTAAAATACTAAAATAAATTGTTATTTATTTTGTGTGTGTGTGTGTGTATGTTTGTTTTAATTTTAAAAACTATTAATTCAATAACTATAATATTTATTTTTATTATAAATAAATAAATAAATATATATATATTTAATTTATAATTAAAGCACATGTCTATCGCTACCGTATATCGGCGGCAACATCGGCTCAATTGCGTCGACCGCACTGTCCGGCTATCTGGCCGAACACGGGTTTGCCGGCGGCTGGCCATCGGTTTTCTATGTTTCTGGTCAGTTACAATCACAGTCCAGTCCTTCTAATACTACCTGTGCTGTCACTGTACTAACCCATTAAAACTAATTATTACAACAGCAATACTGGCCACTGTTTGGCTAATCATATGGACAATTGTAGTCAAAAGCGAACCCAACGATCATCCATGGATTACCCGTTCAGAGCTCCGGTATATTAAATCAAATATTAGCGGCGGTGGTGCCAGTGGTGCCAGTGATGGTACCAAACCACCAGTTCCCTGGCTTAGCATATTTTCATCGGTACCAGTTTGGGCCTGTTTTGTAGCCAAATTTACTATAAACTGGAACTATATACTATTATTATTGAAATTACCATCATATTTTTCTACTGTATTCAAATATCCAGTGTCCAAGGTACATTTTTTATATATAAAAAAATTATAATAATATTAAGTTATTATTAGATTGTTTTTTTTAAATTAGATTACTTAACTATTACTTTTTAAAAAAAAAAATTATTATTTTTATTAATTTTGAATAATAATTAAATAAAAAACATATATATAATAATACACTAATATTATTTAAAACTTTAAAATTAATTTGTAAATAATATTATATAAAAAAAATAATTAACTTTTTTATAAAACATCCAGTGTCCAAGGTACATTTTTTATATAAAAAAATAATATTATTATTAAATAAAGTTATTATTAGATTGTTTTTTWWWAAAAATATTAGATTACTTAACTATTATTTTTTTTTAAAGTTTATTATTTTTATTAATTTTGAATAATAATTAAATAAAAAACATATATATATATATATATATATACTAATACACTAATATTATTTAAAATTTTAAAATTAATTTGTAAATAATATTATATAAAATATCCAGTGTCCAAGGTAAWTTTKTTTATTAAAAAAAATTATCAAAACAATATTATTAAGTTATTATAATAATAGTTTTAAACAAAAATAATAATTACTAAAATTWAAAAATAATKTATTTATTGCTAATTATAAATAATATATAAATAATATATAAAAAMATYTWAATTTTASYTAAACTTATTTGTTGTTGTTGTTTGTTTAACTGTAAAATTTYTAATAAYTTAAACTAAATCAAGCTAGATAATTTTATTAATTAATTAATTAATTAATTATTATTATTATTATCTATATATAGAATGGACTWATTAGTTCCCTGGTCTATGTTGTATTGACAATAAGGTTTGACAATAATTTTATGTAATTTATAAATAATTATTATTTTTTATAATAATAATTATTTTATTTTTAAAAAATTAAGTCAATTTGTGGCCGGATTTTTAGCCGACATTTTGGTCCGCAAACGTGTTTTGGATAAAACAATTTTGAGAAAAATATTTCAAAGTATAGGTATAAAATAAATTACAAATAATTTTATTTTTTTTTTTTTGAAATAAAAACTAATATTTGATAATTAATTTGTTATATTTTGTTGTTATTGTTGTTATTAAACAATAGCATCAATTGGTTCATCAGTGTGTTTGGCAACCATACCATTAGCCCAATGTAACGATACGATTGTCATAATATTGTTATTAGTTGTATGTGTTTTTTAATTTAATTAATTAAATTAATTAATTATTTTTTATTTATTGCTAAAAATTTTGTGTAATTATTATTATTATTATTTACTATTATTTTTTGCTAATATTTTTGACTATTATTTTTAACTATTATTTTTTTAACTATTATTTTTTACTAATATTTTTTACAATTATTTWTTTCATAATTATTTTTTTCATAATTATTTTTTATTATTTTTCACAATTATTTTTTACTATTATTTTTCACAATTATTTTTCACAATTATTTTTATACAATTATTTTTTACAATTATTATATTTTTTACTATTATTTTTTCACAATTATTTTTCACAATTATTTTTCACAATTATTTTTATACATTTATTTTTTACAATTATTATATTTTTTACTATTATTTTTTCACAATTATTTTTTATTATTTTATTTAATTTTTTACAATTATTTATATTTAAAGGGTATGTTTATGTTTGGCTTCTACTCGGGAGGTGACGTACCCATAGTTGCCGGTAAAGTAGACAGTAGTAGTAGTAGTATCATAGCATCCATAAGCCACACAAAAAAAACTCCAGTTCCTTAATAAKTATTTTAAATACWACTACTATTACTAATAGATATGACTAACCGATTTGCGGCCACTGTTTTCGCTATCGGCAATACAATAGCATTTATATGCGGTTTTGTAACACCGTTGACCATCGGCTCGATAGTGTCGGCCGGCGGTCCCGATCACCCGCGACGCCAATGGTCGTACGTATTCTACATATCGGCGGCCATCAACGTTGCCGGCGGTCTAGTATTCATTGTGTTTGCATCGGCCAGACAACAACACTGGGATCGGCAGCCACTACTGGTTGCGGTAACTGAGGCCAACAGTAGTCCCGTAACAGCTACCGACGGCACAGTGTCCACGATTTAGTTGTTATTTTTTGTTGCATTAATTAATTATAAATATTAATTAATTAATTTTCATTTATACAGTACTGATATATATGTTATTTATGATAGTATTATATAATAACAAATATAATAATTATTTTTATTATTTTTAAAAAATTAGTATTTAAATTTATTAATAGAGCAATTAAATAATATTATTTATTTATTTTTAAAAAATAATAATTATACTAGACAATTTAATAAAAAGTTAATTAAATTAAACAATTTGTAAAAAACAACATTTTTGTTAATTTGTAAAATTAAAATCAATTAAGCTATTATACTAGTATAAATAGATAAATATTTTATATATAAATATATACAGTACTACCTGTATATATTTATAAATAATTAACTGTAATAATTTTTTTAAAAGTACATGTTGATAGAATACTAAATAAAATAAAATATTAATAATATATAAAAAAAAAGTTATAGTATTATAAACTATTATCTATATATAAATATATTTAAAGGTTATCATAATAATTGATAAATTTATTAATAACTAATTAAGCAATAACTAATTACTATTGCATTTTTACATTAGTTTTATTTATTACATATTTCAAGTGTAGACATAATAAATATATTTCTAATTAAAAATATATATAATTATATTATTTTAATATTTATATATTAAATTAGAATTTTATTAATAAAATAAAATAAATTGTTTTAATAAATTGTTAATTGTTTATTTTTGTTGTTGTTGTTGTTTGTACAATACTAATTATTACCTAGTATATTTTTTTAAAATAAAAAATGCTTATAACAATAAATATTTTATTATTGAAAAATTTAAACACAATTTTATTTAGTAAATTTATATTAAAATATTAATAATTAATTAAAATAAACTTTTTAATTAGTTTTGTTTGTTTTTGTTTTAACTATTAAATATAATTAATTATATTTTTTAATAATAATATTAAAAATAATTATGAGTGTCATAAATAAACATAACAATAAAACATCAAGCAACAATGATACTAATAATAATAATAATGGAACTGGATGTTTTTTATCAATTATACCTGTACGCTATATAGTAATAGCAATGGCAATGCTAGCAACATTCAATTTGTATTTATGCCGGGTCAATTTGAGTATAGCCATAGTGGCCATGTCCAAATATAATAAATCATCAAGCAACAATAGTAGTAAACATGATAGTAGTAGTAGTACTAGCGATGCTTGTAATATATTTGATGACCATGGTGATAATAATAATAATAATACAAATAATCAACAAAATCATCATGGTGAATTTGATTGGTCGGAATCAACACAGAGTCAAATATTGGGCGCATTTTTCTACGGCTATCTAGTGTTTCAAATAGTTGGCGGACGACTGGCCGAACTGTTTGGCGCCAAATGGTTGTGCGCTGCAGGTATGGCAGTGTCGCTGATGATCAACGCCATGACACCATTGATAGCCCGAACACAAATCTATTGGCTACTAGTGGCCAGTCGTGTAGTGCTCGGTATGTTTCAGGCATTCATATTTCCAGCGTTGTATGCATTGTGTTCTAAATGGGCGCCCGATCACGAGCGCAGGTATGTTATCGTACAGTAGACAGACATACATATACACACACACACAYACACACTTATACATACATATATACACACACACATATTTACACACATATTTATACACATACATACAAACACATACACACATATATACAAACACATACATATATACATACACACTCACTTATACATACATACACACATACACATACACATACACATACACATACACATACACATACACATACACATACACATACACATACACATACACATACACATACACATACACATACACATACACATACACATACACATACACATACACATACACATACACATACACATACACATACACATACACATACACATACACATACACATACACATACACATACACATACACATACACATACACATACACATACACATACACATACACATACACATACACATACACATACACATACACACATACACACACACACATACACATACACATACACATACACATACACATACACATACACATACACATACACATACATATATACATACATACACATACACTTAAATCCAATACTAAATTGATTGTTTAATAACTAATCTTTTATTAATATATATTATTAGTACTTTCCTATCGTTTCTATCAATTGGCAGTAATGTCGGCACCATTGCAACCAATGCCCTATCCGGCTATTTAGCTGAACACGGGTTTGCTGGCGGTTGGCCATCGGTTTTCTATGTATCGGGTAATTACATATACAACATATATAATTTTATATATAAAATATATATAATATACAGTTATTTTTTTGGTTTACAAATAAATAAATATCATAATAGCAATCATATGTAGCGCATGGCTACTGATATGGACAGTGTTTATACGTAGTGATCCCAGAGATCAGCCATGTATTACACACCGAGAGCTTCAGTACATTGAATCAAATATCGATGCCATAGCTGCTGCTGATGCTGGTGATGGTGATGGTAGTAAACTAAAAAAACTACCGGTTCCCTGGTTGGCTATATTCAGATCGAAACCAATTTGGTCGATAATTATAGTCAAATGGTGTATGTGTTGGAACTATCAGCTATTACTGTCAAAATTGCCATCATATTTGAAAACAGTATTCAAGTATCCCATTGAACAGGTATGTTGTTTTTAAGGTCAATCGCTAATTAAAAAAAAACTACCTAAGCATATGCTAGATAACTGATTTGTTTTGAATTTATACATTAAAAAATTAATTTACAATATATTATATTATAATTATTATTAAATATTATATTATAATTATTATTAAATATTATATTATAATTATTATTAAATATTATATTATAATTATTATTAAATATTATATTATAATTATTATTAAATATTATATTATAATTATTATTAAATATTATATTATAATTATTATTAAATATTATATTATAATTACTATTAAATATTATATTATAATTATTATTAAATATTATATTATAATTATTATTAAATATTATATTATAATTACTATTAAATATTATATTATAATTATTATTAAATATTATATTATAATTACTATTAAATGTTATATTATTAAATTTTATTTATTATATATATATTTATTAACTAAATATTATATATTATTTAGTTTTTATTTATTTATTTATTTTTGTTTTGGATTAAATATATGATAAATATTATAATAACTTTTATATATATATTTATATTGTATTTAATAGAATGGTTTTATAAACTCTATGGTATATGTAGTGTTGACTATCAGGTAAATTATTAAAAATAGTATAATTAAAATTAATTAATTAATTATAATTTGTTGTTGTTATTATTATTATTATTTTCATAGTATACTATTAAGTGGATTAGTTGCCGATTTTATTGTACGCAAAAAATTAATTAGCAAAACATTGTTAAGAAAAATATTTGAATCGTTAGGTTTGTGTTTTAGACATATATATATATATTACTGTATTTTGTATAAAAAATATTTATTAAATTATTATTAAATTTTTAGCTGCATTTGTATCGGCAATATGTTTGGCAGCCATACCATGGGCTCAATGTAACAATACTATAGTAATTGCATTGATTATGATTGTAAGTGAAAATTTATTTTTTTAGTTTATTATTTTTAACCAATAATACAGTATATATATATATATATATATATATATATATATATAATTTCATGTATACTATATTTATTTGTATTATTTTTGTTTATAAAATTAATTTTTAATATATTAATATTATAAAGGGTATGATATTTTTTGGTACTCAAGCTGGCGGTGATATAGCTATAGTGTCAGGTAATACCATATATATTGATATTATTAAT
The DNA here is from genome assembly GCF_028296485.1 of Oppia nitens. NCBI lineage: Eukaryota > Metazoa > Arthropoda > Arachnida > Sarcoptiformes > Oppiidae > Oppia > Oppia nitens. The sequence goes on along the minus strand of NW_026533214.1, from coordinate 95,267 downwards.
TATTTTATTTTTTTGTATTTTTCATATATATATCATAAGTAATTATTAAAAAATTAATTTGTTAGAAATTATATGCAAATATTATTATTTATTTATTATTAATTTCTAAATAAAATGTAATATTAAATATTAATAATAATAATAATAATAATAATAGATATGACCAACAATTTTACGGCCACTGTGTTTGCCATCGCCAACACCATAGCATTTACATGCGGTTTCATAACACCGCTGGTCATCGGCTACATTGTCGAGGCCAGTCCCGGCCAACCCCGTCGGCAATGGAGTTATATATTCTATATGTCGGCCGCCATCAGTGTTTTGGGTGGCATTGTATTCCTGGTGTTTGGATCAGCCGATCGGCAACCATGGGATAGGGATGATGTGGTGGTGGTAGTGGTGGACGAGGAGGAGGTAATAGTAGAGGACAGGCATGTAGTAGTAGAAGAAGTCATAGATACTAACAGTGTAACCAAAATTTGATTTTAAACATAATATGATATGATTTTAATATAATATTTATATTAATTCATTAATTTTTTTAATTACTAAAAAAAATTTGTTTAGTCATATTTTTATGTATTTAAAAAAAATTACTAACAAAATTAAAATTATTATTATTTTAATTTACTTATACAAACAATTCATAATTTATTTGCAAATTACATATAATTATTAATTATAATATTATTAATTAAAATGTTATAATAAATCAATTTAATAGTTAATAAACTTTTTTTTATGTATATATTAATATTTTTTTTTTGAAAGTTTTTTTTCAATTTAATTATTAACAAAATGAAAAACATTTTTCTGTTGTTGTTTTGATTAGTCATACAATAGTTATATTATTATTAATGTTTAACTTCAATATAACTATAATAATATATAATAATAATTATTATTATTATTAAAATTAAAATATTAACAAATATTTTTTTGTAATTTTTTTTTAATAATTATTATCAATCAATTAGATAATAATTTTTATTTTAATAATAAAAAATTATGAATATTGTAAACAACAACAATAATAATAATAATAATAATAATAATAACTTAACAAGCAACAATTTTAAATTTAATAATAATAATAATAATAATAATAATAATAATGGTACTGGGTGTTTTAGATCAATTATACCTGTACGCTATCTAGTACTTAGTATGGCACTGTTGATTATGTTTATTATGTACATGTGCCGGATCAATTTGAGTATAGCCATAGTGGCCATGTCCAAATTTAATAACTCATCAAGCAACAACACCAACAACAATGATCATAGTAGCGATGCTTGCAATATATTTAATGAACATGGTCATATTGATAATAATAATCAACAACAACAACAAAATCATCATGGTGAATTTGATTGGTCGGAATCAACACAGAGTCAAATATTGGGCGCATTTTTCTACGGCTATCTAGTGTTTCAAATAGTTGGCGGACGACTGGCCGAACTGTTTGGCGCCAAATGGTTGTGCGCTGCAGGTATGGCAGTGTCGCTGATGATCAACGCCATGACACCATTGATAGCCCGAACCCAAATCTATTGGCTACTAGTGGCCAGTCGTGTAGTGCTCGGTATGTTTCAGGCATTTATACTTCCATCATTGTATGCACTGTGTTCTAAATGGGCGCCCGATCACGAGCGCAGGTATGTTATCATTTAGTAGACACACAAACATACACACATACACACACACACACACACACATACACACACATACACACACATACACACACATACACACACATACACACACATACACACACATACACACACATACACACACATACACACACATACACACACATACACACACATACACACACATACACACACACATACACACACATACACACACATACACACACATACACACACATACACACACATACACACATACACACATACACACACATACACATACATACACACACATACACACACATACACACACATACACACACATACACACACATACACACACATACACACACATACACACACATACACACACATACACACACATACACATTATTTTCCACATTTTCATTATTATTATTAAAAAAAACATAAAAAAATTACAAACTATTTTTAATTTAGTACTTTCCTGGCGGTTACATGCATAGGCGGCCATTTGGGTACAGTTACCACAAATGCATTATCCGGTTATTTAGCTGAACACGGGTTTGCCGGTGGATGGCCATCGATTTTCTATGTATCGGGTAATTAGTAATTATTATTATTTATTTTTTTATTAACACTACATATTATTATGATATCACTATACTGTATATACAATATACTATTATATAATATATAATATATATAAAAGTATTAAATTTTATAATCATAATAATTAATTAAATAAATAAATAGCAATCATATGCAGCGTATGGCTACTGGTTTGGTCATTGTTTATCACTAGCGAACCAACTAGTCATCCATGTATTACTCAGCGAGAGCTTCTGTACATTGAATCAAATATCGGTGCTAATGGTAGTAGTAGTGGTGGTGGTGGTGGTGGTGGTGGTAGTAGTAGTAGTAGTAGTAATAATAGTAGTAAAAATAAACTACCGGTTCCCTGGTTGGCTATTCTACTATCCAAACCAATTTGGTCTACAATTATAGTCAAATGGTGTATATGTTGGAACTATCAGCTGTTCCTATCGAAATTGCCATCATATTTGAAAACAGTATTCAATTATCCCATTGAACAGGTATGTTTGTTTGTTTTTTAAGGATATCACTACTATTACTATTACTAGTATAATAATAACAAAAAAAACTACCCAAGCATTGTAGAAAAATTATTTATAATTTATTTATTTATAAGTATATTAGTTTTTTTAAAAAAAAATTATTATACATATATATATATATTGATAATTACTATTATTATTATTTCATATATAATAAAAAAAATATTTTTTTTTAATATATTATAATAACTATTATAAATATAATTTATTTTAAATTTTAATATTTAATTTAAAAAAAAAAAATTATTTATTAATATTAGAATGGTTTTATAAATTCAATAGTTTATGTAGTGTTGACAATCAGGTAATACTATAATTATTTTTTTTTGTTAAAAAATTAATTATTTTATTTTATTTATTTAATTTAATTAATTAATTAATTAATTATTATTAATTGCTTTAGTATGCTATTAAGTGGATTAGTTGCCGATTTTATTGAACGCCGAAAATTAATTAGTAAAACATTTTCAAGAAAATTATTTGAATCATTTGGTTTGTTTTTTAAGATTCAATAATTAATTTTTTTTTAAATATATATATATATATATATATTTATAACTTATTATTAAAATTTTTTGTGTTTTTATTATTATTATTATTGTTGTTGTTGTTGTTGTTGTTGTTTAGCTACCATAGGATCGGCAATATGTTTGGCAGCCATACCATGGGCTCAATGTAACAATACTATAGTAATTGTATTGTTTATGATTGTATGTGAAATTTTTTCAATCAAAATTTTTTAAAAATATATTATTATATACCAAATATTTTCTAATAATTTCAAGTATATTATTAATTATATAAATTTTTTTTTTTTTTTAATTAATATTATATATATATATATTGTATTTATTATAAAGGGTATGATATTTTATGGTATGCAAGCTGGCGGTGATGTAGCTATAGTTTCAGGTAATAACTATTTATTATTATTATATATATATATATATATATACTTTATATTGATTTTATTATAATTATTATTATTTTCAACAACAAAAAATTTCTATTAATAGTTAGAAATTATGTGAACAAATTTATTTTATTATTTTAATATTTTTTTAAAAAATAACTTTTTATTTCCCCAAATAAAATGTAATATTAAATATTAATAATAATAATAATAATAATTGTTAAATAATGTAATAAATGTAATAAAATTATATATGTTTGTTATATATATATATATATTATATATATATATATATATATATATATATATATAGATATGACCAACAATTTTACGGCCACTGTGTTTGCCATCGCCAACACCATAGCGTTTACATGCGGTTTCATAACACCGCTGGTCATCGGCTACATAGTCGAGGCCAGTCCCGACCAACGACCCCGTCGGCAATGGAGTTATATATTCTATATATCGGCCGCCATCAGTGTTTTGGGTGGTATTGTTTTCCTGGTGTTTGGATCGGCCGATCGGCAACCATGGGATAGGGATGATGTAGTGGTGGTGGTGATGGACGATGAGGAGGGGTCAGTAGTAGAGGACAGGGAGGTAGTAGAAGTCATAGATAATAACAATGTAACCAAACTTTGATTATAAATAATATGACTGTATATATATTATTTAAATTATATTAATTATATTATTTATACATGTTTTTTAATTTTTTGAAAATCATTTTTGTTTTTGTTTTTAATTACACAAACAATTCAATAAATATTTATTTATTTTTTTCAAATAATTAAATTCAATGCAATTTTTATTTGCTATTATATAAATTATATTAGATTTATTAATAATAATAATAATAATAAATTAAATGTTAACCATTAAGTATAATTAAAGTAAAATCATACTATAAATTTAAAAATATAGATAAAATGCATAAACAATTTTTTTTTTGTAATAATTAATTAATTAATTAAATTAAATATACTTTTTTTTATTAATAATATATATATTATATATCTAATATACTGTATAATAAGTTATTATAGCAATTAATTGTTTTTAAAATAAGTAAATAATTAATTACTTTATTTTATTGTTTTTTAAAAATAATTTAGTTGTTAATTGTAGTATTATTTTATTGTTTTATTATTATAATTATTAAATTGTTTATACATTGTATTATTGTATATTAAATTTAGTCTATTATATTAAAAAAAATATATTAATATGAAATTCATATTTAATAAATTAAACTTTAAATTTATTTTATTACTAATTGTTATATAAATATTATACATTATTAATAGTTTATATTAAATATTATTACTATTACTATTGAAAAGTTTAAATTACAGAAATTTAAATAATAGTAATAATAATAATTATAAAAATATAATACTATGAAGTAATTTAATAATAATTTATTTTTTTTATATACTTTAAAAATATTTTAATCGTATCATATTTTATTTGATATCAAGCTAATTAATACAATTATAATAAAAAAAAATAATATAATTTTTAATTTTAAAAATAATTATTACTAAATAAATTTTTTTAAAAGTTATTGTATTAATTTTTAATAGAAATAAAATTATAAATATATATTAAATTAATAATTATGAATGTTGTAAATAAAAACAATTTATCAATAATTGATAACAATGTTAATAATTTTGATAACAATAATAATTTAAATGATCCAGTTAATAATAATAATAATAATAATAAAGGTACTGGATGTTTTATGCCCCCAATACCTGTGCGCTACATAGTACTAGGCCTGTCAGTACTAGCTACATTCAATTTGTATATGTGCCGGTTCAATTTGAGCATAACCATAGTGGCCATGTCCAAATCTACTAATAGTAAACAATCATCTAGCAACAATAGTATTATTAATATTATTAAACACCATGATAATATTAGTAGCGATGCTTGTAATATATTTGATGACCATGGTGATACTAATAATAATTATCAACAAAATCATCATGGTGAATTTGATTGGTCCGAATCAACCCAAAGTCAAATATTGGGCGCATTTTTCTACGGCTATCTAGTGTTTCAAATAGTTGGCGGACGACTGGCCGAAATGTTTGGCGCCAAATGGTTGTGCGCCGGAGGTATGACCGTATCGCTGATGATCAACGCACTGACACCATTGATAGCCCGAACCCGAATCTATTGGCTATTGATTGGCAGTCGTGTAGTGCTCGGTATGTTTCAGGCATTCATATTTCCATCGTTGTATGCATTGTTTTCTAAATGGGCACCCGATAATGAGCGCAGGTATATTATTATTTAGTAATTACATATACACACAAAAACATACACATACACACACACACACACACACACACACACACACACATACACACACACACACATACATACATATACACACATACATATACACATACAGACAAATACAAACACATACAAACACATACAAACACATACAAACACATACAAACACATACAAACACATACAAACACATACAAACACATACAAACACATACAAACACATACAAACACATACAAACACATACAAACACATACAAACACATACACACACATACTCTCACACATACACAAACGTACACATACACATACACATACACACATACACACATACACACATACACACATACACACATACACACATACACACATACACACATACACACATACACACATACACACACACACACAMACACACACACATACACACATACACACATACACACATACACACATACACACATACACACATACACACATACACACATACACACATACACACATACACACATACACACATACACACATACACACATACACACATACACACATACACACATACACACATACACACATACACACATACACACATACACACATACACACATACACACATACACACATACACACATACACACATACACACATACACACATACACACATACACACATACACACATACACACATACACACATACACACATACACACATACACACATACACACATACACACATACACACATACACACATACACACATACACACATACACACATACACACATACACACATACACACATACACACATACACACATACACACATACACACACATACATACACATACATATACACACATACACACATACACACACATACACTATATAATACTGTAAATTATATATACAGTATATAGACATACAGTATACCTGATTTCCACATTACTACTAACATTTGTTAATCAAAAAAAAAATAAATTTAAATAATTTATCAAGTACATTTCTATCGTTACTGTCGGTCGGCGGCAATGCCGGCACTATTGCCGCAAACGCAATGTCCGGCTATTTGGCCCGACACGGGTTTGCCGGCGGTTGGCCATCAGTTTTCTATGTATCGGGTAATTAGTTGTATATTTTTTTACAGTACAGCTTTTACTATGATATATATTTATTGTAATAAATTAAAAAATAATATTAATTATTAATAAATAAATAAATAGCAATCATATGTAGCGTATGGCTACTGATGTGGTCATTGCTAATAACTAGTGAACCCCGCGATCATCCATGTATTACACATCGGGAGCTTCTCTATATTAAGCCATCTAATACTGTTGATGGTAGTGGTGATAGTAATCAGAAAAAACTACCGGTTCCCTGGTTGGCTATCCTAATGTCCAAACCGGTTTGGTCAGTAATTATAGTCAAATGGTGTATATGTTGGAACTATCAGCTATTCCTATCGAAATTGCCATCATATTTGAAAACAGTATACAACTATCCTATCGATCAGGTATGTACTGTTCCGGTACTATACCGGTATGTTATGTTACAGTTATGTATGTACCCATTTAATAACTAAATAATAATAATAATAATAATAATAATAATAATAATAATAATAATAATAATAATAATAATAATAATAATAATAATAAGCTAACTAAGCGTGCTATTGACTAAATGTACTGTATTTTATAATAATAATAGCTATTTAAATATGATATTTATTACTATATTTTATTTTAATATATATATATATATATATTAGGTATTAGCTATACCTGTAATATACCTGTAATATAAATATGTATTAGATTATAAAATACAGGTATATTAATATATATTTAAATAAAATACAGTTATAAATATCATATTTACATAGCTATTATTATTATTATTATTATTATAAAATACAGTACATTTAGTTAATAGCACGGTAAATTAGTTAGCTTATATATATATATACTATATACCTGTAATTACCTGTACTTTATTATCTAATATAGAATGGTTTTATAAATTCTATGGTATATGTAATGTTGACAATCAGGTAATTAAATAAATTTATAAAATAAAATTTATATAAATTAATATTATTTATTTTAAAATTATTATTTAATCTAAACTTTTGCGTTAAGTCTATTATTTAGCGGATTAATTGCCGATTTTATTTTACGCCAACAGTTGATTAGCAAAACATTGTTGAGAAAACTATTTGAATCAATTTGTTTGTAAACTATTTTTTTATTTAATAAAAAAAATTTTATATTATAAATCTATAAATGTTTTTAATTTTAATTTTTTGTTTGTTTAATACAAACAATTTTTATTGTTTATTTTTCAGCTACTATTGGATCGGCAATATGTTTGGCAGCCATACCATGGGCTCAATGTAACAATAGTCTAGTGATTGCTTTAATATTAATTGTAATTATTTTTTGTTTAATAATATTAATTATTATTATTATGTTTTTTTTTGTAATACATTTTATATCTATAAATAACTATTAACTAAATTAATTAATTTAATTTAATTAATTTTTTGTTGTAATCATAGGCTATGCTATTGTTTGGTACGCAAGCTGGCGGTGATATAGCTATAGTTGCAGGTATTATATATCTAAATAAAAATTAATTAATTAATTTTTTTAGTTAATTTTTTTGCATATTAATAAACTATTTAAAAAATAATAATATTTATTTTTGTTAATAAATTATTTTTATTTATATTTTTTTTTTAAAAATATTTATTATAATAATAGATATGACCAACAATTTTACGGCCACTGTGTTTGCCATCGCCAACACTCTGGCAACGGTTTGCGGTTTCATAACACCGCTGGTCATCGGCTACATAGTGGAGGCCAGTCCCGACCGACCCCGTCGGCAATGGAGTTATATATTCTATATGTCGGCCGCTGTCAGTGTTTTGGGTGGTATTGTTTTCCTGGTGTTTGGATCGGCCGATCGGCAACCATGGGATAGGGATGATGTGGTCGTAGTGGTGGTTGACGAGGAGGAGGAGGAGGTAGTAGTTGAGGACAGGGATGTAGTAGTAGTAGAAGTCATAGATACTAACACAGATACGATCGTTCCCGTCGACAATGGGCTTTACGGGCTTTCTATATGTCGGCGGCGGCTATCAGTTTAGTTGGCGGCGGCTGTGTTTTCCTGGCCATCGGTTCGGCCTGAAACGTCAACACTGGCAACTAATCGTCAATAGTAAGGACAGTAAGGTTTGTAGGACAGGGACTAGTAGTATCAGTAGTAATTAGTAGGCATTAATAACATTTGATTATAATATTATAATTAATTATAATTTTTTTCAAAAATATTTATTTAAACATATTTATAATACATACTAATTGTTATAACTGTTATTTAAAGTATAATTTTTATGTTTTTTATCAAAATTATTATTATTATTATTAATAATGCAAAATAATAAATAAATAAAATAAAAATTTATTTTGATTAATTAAATATCATCACAAATTGTTATTTGTATATATTATATATATATATATATTTTTTTTTGTATACTAATCGTATAATTTATAATAATTAATTTTAATTAGTATAACTATTATTACTTAATACATTTTAATAATTATTTAGTTAATTGAATAACTTATTATGAAAACTTAATATTGTGAAAAAAAACATTTTTTATATTAAACATTATTTCATAAATTATTGTTTTTTAAGTACTTTTATCATATAATATAAAAACAAATATATATACATATATTTATTATTTAGAAAATTATTTGCTTAATCATTGATATACTAGAAAATAAAATAATAATAAAAAATATATATTTTTTTTAAGTTTATTGATAATTTCTAGTTTATATATATATACTGTATATAAATATATAGGTAAATAGGTATTCAGGTAATAAACTTAATAAAAAATATATAAATTATTTATTATATATATATATGATATTTTCTTTATATAATAATATTATTATTATTAAAAGTTTTATTTATATAATTGTTTGTTTGTTGTATTGAAAAATTAAAAAAAAATTATTTTATTATTATATATATATAGATATATATCTAATTAGTTAATAATAATTACTATTATAATAGTATTATAATTATTATTAGGTAATATTTATTCAATTAATTAATTATGTCTAGTGCTACTAATGTTAGTAACAAAATTGATCATGGTAATATTAATCATAGCAACATAATAATTAGTAGTAGTAGTCATGTTCAAAATAATAATAATAATAATAATTGTTGTAAATTGTTTAAAACAATTAGACTACCAGTGCGCTACATAGTACTAGCCCTGACAGTATGGGCTACATTCAATATCTATATATGCCGGGTCAATTTAAGTATAGCCATAGTAGCTATGTCAGCTACTACTACTACAATAAAATCATCAAGCAACAATAACAATAGTAATAGTAAATATAGTAGTGATGCTTGCAATATATTTAATGAACATGGTCATATTACTGATAATAATAATCAACAACAACAACAAAATCATCATGGTGAATTTGATTGGTCCGAATCAACCCAAAGTCAAATATTGGGTGCATTTTTCTACGGCTATCTAGTGTTTCAAATAGTTGGCGGACGACTGGCCGAAATGTTTGGCGCCAAATGGTTGTGTGCCGGAGGTCAGGCCGGTTCAATGTTAATCAACGTACTGACACCTGTGATAGCCCGAACCCGAATCTATTGGCTACTTGTGGCCAGTCGTGTAGTGCTCGGTATGTTTCAGGCATTTATACTTCCATCATTGTATGCATTGTTTTCCAAATGGGTACCCGATCACGAGCGCAGGTATATTATTATATAGTAGTCACACATACAAACATATAAACATAATACAAACACTAACACACACATAATGTTTATATACAAACACAAACATAAATATACAAACATACACATACATAAATACACATACACCCACATACACCCACATACACCCACATACACCCACATACACCCACATACACCCACATACACCCACATACACCCACATACACACACATACACACACATACACACACATAATAACTTATTATATAGTATTCACACACACACACACACACATACACACACACAAACACACACATAAAAAACAAACATACACACACACACAAACAAACATACCCATACACTGTCATACATACTATATAATACCTTTTCAATTTAAAGTAGCCAAATATTCAAGTTGTACCCCCTCTCCCCTACCACATCCCGACCCCTAACTCTAAATGTTATATTAATTATTATTATTATTATAAAAAACAGTACTTTCCTAGCGTTTATGGTGGCCGGCAGTAATGTCGGCACAGTTACCACAAATGCATTATCCGGTTATTTAGCTGAACACGGGTTTGCCGGTGGGTGGCCATCGGTTTTCTATGTATCGGGTAATTAGTATATATATATATATATATATATATATATATATATTGTATTATATATTGTATTAATATATTTTTATTTAATTTGTTTATAATTTTATAATAATACTAATAATTATTATTATTAAATAAATAATTAAATAAATAAATAGCAATCATATGCAGCGTATGGCTACTGGTTTGGTCATTGTTTATCACTAGCGAACCAACTAGTCATCCATGTATTACAAACCGGGAGCTTCTCTATATTAAAACCAATATTAATGGTAATACTAATAGTAAAACGAAACTACCGGTTCCCTGGAAAGCCATACTATTATCTAAACAATTTTTAGCCTTAATTATTGTCAAATTTTGTGTAAATTGGTCCAATCAATTGTTTCTATCGAAATTACCCACTTATCTGCAAACAATATTCAACTATCCCATTGAACAGGTAGGTAATAGGTTATAAATTTAACCACACACCCACCCACCACCGACAACCACGTTTCTATCTATCTACCTAAGCAATGTATAGATTTTTATTATAGATAGGGTTAATGGGATAGGACTAGTATTATTATTTATTTATTGGTTATTTATGTTTTGAAAAAGTTTATAAAATGCTTTTAAAAATACAAATGTTTTTTTTCTTATATATCAATATATATCAATAATACTATTATTTAAAACTATGAATTTTTATATAAATAAATTTTTTAAAAAATAGATATATTAAAAAAAATTAGGATTAAGTGACTATATTTAAAAAAAAAGTATATTTAATTATATATGTTTAATAAATAAATGTTTTTTATTTTAAAAAAAAAAATAGTATCTATTAATACACACAACAACAAACAAGTTTTATTTAATTAATTATTAATTAATTATCAATCAATTAATTAATAATTAATTATCAATCAATTAATTTATATAATTATAGAATGGTTTTATAAGCTCAATGATATATTTGATCATGACAATTAGGTAAATTAATTAATTAATTTTAATTTAAAATATTTTTTATATTTTTTTTAAATATATATATATATATATTATTTTCATAATTATTATATATAAAATATTAATAATTGGTTTTAATTTTTTTTAATTTTATTTTTTATAAATATTATTTAGTTTTATAATAACTGGATTTATTTCCGATATTATTCTAAGCAAACAATTGATTAGTAAAACATTTTTGAGAAAACTATGCGTATCAATGTGTTAGTAGACTAAATAAAAACAAGATATTTATTTTATTTTTTAATTTAAATTTAATAATAGATAATTTATTATATATATATTAATATAATTTTTTTTAATTTGTATAATTAGCTACTATTGCATCGGCAATATGTTTGATAGCTATACCATTATCTCAATGCAACAATGCATTAGTTATAGCATTGATTATGATTGTAAGTATTAAAAAATAATATAATATATTTAACTTAATTAATGATTTACATTAGTAAATACATACACATACACATACACATACACATACACATACACATACACATACACATACACATACACATACACATACACATACACATACACATACACATACACATACACATACACCTACACCTACACCTACACCTACACATACACATACACATACACCTACACCTACACATACACCTACACCTACACATACACATACACATACACATACACATACACATACACATACACATACACATACACATACACATACACATACACATACACATACACATACACATACACATACACATACACATACACATACACATACACATACACATACACATACACATACACATACACATACACATACACATACACATACACATACACATACACATACACATACACATACACATACACATACACATACACATACACATACACATACACATACACATACACATACACATACACATACACATACACATACACATACACATACACATACACATACACATACACATACACATACACATACACATACACCTACACCTACACCTACACATACACATACACATACACCTACACCTACACATACACCTACACCTACACATACACATACACATACACATACACATACACATACACATACACATACACATACACATACACATACACATACACATACACATACACATACACATACACATACACATACACATACACATACACATACACATACACATACACATACACATACACATACACATACACATACACATACACATACACATACACATACACATACACATACACATACACATACACATACACATACACATACACATACACATACACATACACATACACATACACATACACATACACATACACATACACATACACATACACATACACATACACATACACATACACATACACATACACATACACATACACATACACATACACATACACATACACATACACATACACATACACATACACATACACATACACATACACATACACATACACATACACATACACATACACATACACATACACATACACATACACATACACATACACATACACATACACATACACATACACATACACATACACATACACATACACATACACATACACATACACATACACATACACACATATATGCATTATTAAAGCATAAAATTAATTAATTATTTATATTTTTAAAATTTAAAAATTATTAATTTAAAGGGTATGCTATTTTTTGGTATGCAAGCTGGTGGTGATATTGTTGTAGTGATAGGTAATGTATAATAATAATAATAATAATTACTAATAATTATTATTATTATGTTGTAATTTGGAAATTTATGTTTATATATGTTAACCAAAAAAAAAATTCAAACTATAACCTAAAACATTATATCATACACTGTATTAACCGACATATTATATGTTTTATTTTATTTTCTTATATAGATATGACCAACAATTTTACGGCCACTGTGTTTGGCATCGCCAATACCATAGCCTATAGTTGCGGTTTCATAACACCGCTGGTCATCGGCTATATAATCGATGCCAGTCCCGGCCAACCCCGCCGACAATGGAGTTATATATTCTATATGTCGGCCGCCATCAGTATTATTGGTGGCTGTATTTTCCTGGTGTTTGGAACAGCTGAACGTCAATCATGGGACAGGGATGCCAGTGATAATGATGATGATAATAATGATCATCATCATAGTTGATGGATTAGGTTAGGTTAGGTTAGGTTAGGTTAGGTTTAATTAGGTTAGGTTTAATTAGGTTAGGTTAGGTTAGGTTAGGTTAGGTTAGGTTAGCTTAGGTTAGGTTAGGTTAGGTTAGGTTAGGTTATGTTTGGTTTAATTAAATAATAAATATATAAATAAATAATTATTTTCATAATAATAATAATGCTAAAAAATATGTATATACATTATAATCATTTAGTTTAATTTATTAATATTCAACTAATTAAAAAAATTATGATTTAAAAAAATAAACTAATTAATTATTAAAGTTATACTTAAGTAAAATATTTGTTTTTTAATAATTAATTTTTATTTTTATGTTGGATATTTTTATTATAATTATTACGATATATCAATTTAATTATTTAATAATAATTATTAGTAGTTAATAATAAACTATTCAAAAAAAACAAATAAAACGTATTTATATATACATTTGTATATTGAACAATAATGAAAAATTTAATAAAAACAAAACAATATCACTATTATAGAGTAATTTTTATCTATTAATAATTAATTACATATACAGTATATATAAATATAATATATAGATAATAAAATAAAATATAAATATACTTAAAAAAAATTTTAAACTTAAATATACTGCTGTTATCTAATTACTAATTTATTTTTCACATTTATTTAATCACATGAAAATACAAAAATAAATTGTTATTTAATGAGCAAGCTTATTTTTTATTGTATTGTTAAATATAATAAAAACATTATCATTAAGCAAAAAAATGATTATTTAAAAAAATAACATTTAATTACAAATATTTTTTATGTCAATATCATTATGTAAATATATATAACTTTATATTTATTAATAGATATTATTTTTTTTATAAAAATCAATTTAAAATATATTATTATATAATATACAGTATTTAATAATATTTTAAATAATAATTTAAATATTTATTGCTTTAATAAATTATTAACATTATATAACACACACACACACACACACACTCACATACACATACAAATACACATACACATACACATACACATACACATACACATACAAATACACATACACATACACATACACATACACATACACATACACATACACATACAAATACACATACACATACACATACACATACACATACACATACACATACACATACACATACACATACACATACACATACACATACACATACACATACACATACACATACACATACACATACACATACACATACACATACACATACACATACACATACACATACACATACACATACACATACACACTCATACATTGATGAACTGTCCGGTCAATAACATATCCATTACCTGTTTATTATACTCGACACTAACATCCAATCTCTCGCCCTCCTTAACAATCTGGCCATTGATTGCCTGTATTTCAGTTGGCTGTCCCCTGAGTACATCCCTGAGCATACTCGACAGATTACCACTGGTACGTTCGACTACCTGAGCTACATAATCGTAAGCCTGATCCAGATCGTCACCGTAGACCAGTTGGACACCTTTGGCCCGACAAACGTGCATACCTTCGGCGATCAGACGGCGCATCATACGTCTGGGATAGTCGTGTCTCAGCAGATATCCATTGGTAACACCCATAAGCGCTGTCAGCGGATTGATAGCTGCATTGACTACTACTTTACTCCAGACTAGACTGTCCTCATCAGTGGATAGTTGACTGTCAATGCCGGCCGTAGTTAGTAGACTAGCAAACTCACCAAATGATAGTTCATTATTATTATTGTCATCATCAGCGCCTCCCGGAGCCGCTACCGCTGATGACGCCAAATAGGTTAGCCCCGAACCGGTATGCCGGACAGCACCCGGGCCTAGCATAAAGGCACCGTTATTGGTCACTCCCTGGCATACCCGATTACTATAGCCGCACTTGTCCAGTGTCGCAGAAATTTGTTCCCGATTGCCGACACCGTTTTGCAAGGTTACTACTATGGCTTGGGGATTATGGCCGACCAATGTGCTGGCCGTTTCAGATGCCTGTCCCCACCATATAAACAATTAATAGGTTGTCTAAACAAAAATGATATATATATATACCTTTTCGGTAGAGTGACTCTTGACCAACACTAGACAAACATCGGGTTGTCGGCCATCACTGAGCACTTCCATACCATCGAGTGTAGCCCTAACCGATCGGACAGTTTCCCGTTGGTCATGAATATTGTACAGTTTTAGTCCGTCCCGATTGATGGCCTCCACGTGCTCTCTATAGATATTTTTTTGGGATTTTTTATATGGATATACAGTTTTTTTTTGGGGGGGGGGGGGTGGTTTACCTCCACGATGACACCATCCATACATCACTGGATCCCTGAGCAGCCAATTTGGCACTGAATAGGCTGCCCATTGCTCCGCCACCGATGACAACCACTTTAGGTCCCCGTCGTTGTTGTTCATCACCGACTTTGACATTATTTATCAGATACTGTCTATCATTACTATTATCGCAACTATTATTATCATTCATTGCTGATGACGATATGACAGTCCTATCAGCTACCAGTGCTAGAGTGTCATTGACACTACTATTACTACTATCACTGACAGTACCACTAATCGCATGATTAATACTTTTATTATCGTCCGTTACCCGCAAAACACTTGCACTACTACTACTACAGGTACTACCGGTGCTGTCACTGCTATGATGACTACATTTTGCCGCTACACCCGTCAAAAACTTGTCCATTTCCTCCGTGTCTTTCATTGCAAACGTATGATCGGCCGCCACCGGGAACTGCCGACTCTCGACCTCCGACCTATACTGGACCAGTGCTTCGTGAATGGTCGACGATAAGCGGGCGTATTGGCGGCAAAATTTCGGTACAAAATCCGCATACATGCCCAACATATCGTGATAGACCAGCACTTGGCCGTCGGTACCGTTACCGGCTCCGATACCGATGGTCGGTATACGCAGCAAACGGGCAATTTCCGTACCGACCACTTGGGGTACCATTTCGATGACCACAGCAAAACAGCCGGCCTCTTGAAGGGCCAGTGCATCGTCAACAATGCCGAGTGCCTGGCTGGCTAGCCGACCCTGGACACGAAAGCCGCCAAACTGGCCACTGGATTGCGGTGTCAATCCTATATGTCCCATAACGGGTATACCGGCGCCGATGATTGCCCGGATAGTCATCAATTGCCGATGGCCGCCAACACCTTCCAGTTTGACAGCTTCGGCCCCGCCTTCCTTGACCAATCGGATGGCATTGGCCAGTGCCCGACTCTGGCTAATCTCGTACGAACCGAACGGCATATCGGCCACTATAAAGGACCGACGGCTACCCTGGCGTACAGCCCGACAATGATGTACCATTTGATCCATTGTTACATCCGCCGTACCCGATTGGCCTAACATAACCATACCGAGTGAATCGCCAACCAATACTATGTCAATGCCGGCCCGGTCTACCTGTTTGGCCGAACAATAGTCGTAGGCCGTGACCATCGATATCGGCAGACGTTGTCTACACTTTTTACGGATGTCTCTAATAGTTATCTTTTTGTTGTTATTGTTTCCCACTGTTGTCGTTGTTTGTGTCTTATCTTCACTTAGATGTGTCGATAATAATCTCCTATCTGTCCTCAGTGTTGACATACCGGTGCCGCTATACAACAGCCTACCGGTCCTTATATTTTGTTGTCGGTGTTGTCTGTAGTCAAACACACTTTGTTTTGTTGATAACGTATTGAAATAACGACAACTGTTTGCTAA
Organism: Oppia nitens; assembly: GCF_028296485.1. Lineage (NCBI taxonomy): Eukaryota > Metazoa > Arthropoda > Arachnida > Sarcoptiformes > Oppiidae > Oppia > Oppia nitens. The sequence goes on along the minus strand of NW_026533214.1, from coordinate 76,907 downwards.
ACAATTGTTTTGATTTAGTTTTTGATGACATTTGCGATAATAATAATAATGATATAAATTTAAATAATTATTATTTTTGTTGACATCTAATAAAAGTCTAGACTTATTAAACAATAACAAGTTGTTTAACATTGTTGTTGTTGTTGTTGTTGTTGTTGACCCACAAAAATATAGTTGTAATTAATTATAATTAATTAATTTATAATACAAGAAAAAAAATATTTATTTTTAAAAAAAAACTTTAAGTTAATTAAGTATTATTTTTTAATAAACTTTCATTTTGTTGTTAATAAAATCAAAGTTATTTATATAACTTATAAAACAAAAAACAAAATCAAATAAAAAAAACTTTATATTTTTTACAAAATAAATAAATTCAAGTACTTTTAATTAATCAAATAATAAAAAAAAGTGCATAAATATTATTAAATGTGTACACAATTAGTACAAAAAATATATTTATTTATAATTAAAATATTTAATATAAAGTTATTATAACATAAAAATTTGTTTATACTTTTATAACTCAAACTTCAAAATATTTAGATTTTTTTTATTGTTGATAATATTATTATTAAATTATTAATAATTATTAATTGGATAACATTTCTTTAAAAATATAAATAAAATTATTAAATTATATTTATATATATATACTGTATATTTAAAAATTATATGACACTAAAACACAACAATAAATAGTAGTAATAATAATAATAATGACAATGAGCTAGACCCTTTTTTAAACAAAAAAAAATATTATTGCTTATAAACTATACAATTTAAGTAATAAATTATCATACAAACAATAATTGTCACTGATCACATTATGTCAATAACTTTATTATTAATATTATTAATAGTTATATTTTAAAAATTGATATTGATGAGAGGGGGAGGGAGGGAGGGAGGGGGTAATAATAATAATAATGGTGTGATGAGGTGATGTGTTAGGCTGTTTGCTTGTTGAGAGGTGGGGTTAAAGGTTAAACAAATATGTATTAGTATTATAATCACTATCTTATATATACTGTATATATATATACATAATATCTTATATGTATATATATTAATTTAATGACAGGTTTTTTTTAAACAAAAATTAATGATTAGAGTTATTAAGAAATTTATATATATATATATTGATTGATTGATTAACTAATCATAATATGTACTGAACAAAAAAAAATTTAATAAACTATTTATAACTAAAAACAATTTTTAATACAAACAAAAAATATTAAATAAATTTATTTTAAAATATTTAATCGTTGAGTACACAGTTTATCAAATTTTTATTTTTAATAATTTTTTTGTTTGTTTACAATTTATCAATATATAGATATAAATATATATATAATGTATATATTACTAATTTCTTAATAAATTAATGAAATAATTATTTTTATACATAAAAAAACATAACATTTATGTCAATTTATAACTTTATTAATTTAAATTATTATTTATATATATATAATACTAATACTAATTATCATATATTTGTATGTTTTTATAATAAAATTATACATTATATATATATAGATATTAATTTGTAAAATAATTTTTTTTTAATTATTAATGTTTTTTTTAATATATACACTATATTATGTAATTACTAATTATCTAACTATACTATTATATACTGTATTATATATATATATGAGTGCACTAATTATCTGATTTAAAAAAAACAACTAAATAAATAGTATTAAATAAAATTTATGTTAACATTATTTTATTTTTAAAATCATATATTAACTGATATATAATTTATTATTTATGTTAATAACATATTTTTTTTGTTTTAATAAACAAAAACAAAAATAATAAAAAAAACTAATTTTTTAATTTAGACAAAACTACAGTTACTCTAGTATTATATAATTATTATTTATATATTTAATATACAGACAGACATATTATTATTATTATTATTATTATGATATTTATAATGAGGTAAAAGTATATTGCATTACTAAATAATATACTGTATATTACTGTATAATACAGTATATGTTATATAATTTTAAAATGTATAACAAATATATTAATATTATTATTATTATAACATAAAATAGACTCTCATTTTGTTTAAGTCTAATAATTTATTTAATAATCACAATAAACATATACAGTATATATACTGTATATAATAAATACAAACATCTAATAAATTATTATTATTTTTTATATTAATAATATTCACATATAATTAACAACAACATGTAGTGTAGTTTCAATATCTAATAATTTATATATTATATTTCAATATATCATATTATAATATATATATATATATATATTATAATACTTGTACTGTATATATATATATATATATATATAAGTAATAGTAGATAAATGTAAATTTTATTTTATACTTTTTTTATATAATATATATATATATTATTTTACATACAAACTAAAATGCAAATCATGCATACTAAAATCAATGTGAATTTATTTTATATAGTTAGACATAGATTTTATAATTATTATCAACTAAAAAAAAAAATAAAAATTTTAAAATTAAAAAAAAACACAACAAAACAAAATGTTTTTTACACTTTTTAATCATTTAAAATAATCAGAAAAAATATTAGAAAATAAAAATATTTATGTTAAGTTCATTAAAATTATTTTAAAAAATCAGCAATTATTTTAATGTAGTTTTTTAATATATATAGTATATTAATATTTTGATTAGATATTAGAGTACAGGAAAAAAATTAAATAACAAAAATAAAAAAAATTATAATTTTTTAATTGTAATAGTTTTCCAATAAAAACATTAAAAAACTAAAAAAATTAAATTAAAAAAATTAAAATAAAATTCACACATTGTCTCTCTGTGTGACTAATAATCCATACATTAAATTATTATTGTATAAACTTTTATTAAAAGTATTATTATTATTAATGTTTTTAAATAAAACAAAAACATTTAATTTTTTTCAAGTCATTAAACTTATAGCAAAATAATAATAATAATAAATACAAATAAACAAAAAACAAATGTAAGGAAACTAGAAATTATTATAAAATATAATAATAATAATAATGAAAACCAATTTTATAACCTTTTGATTTTTTGGTTAGTTTTTAAGTTATATTTTTCAAAAAAATATATATAAATATTTTTTTTAACCCAATTATGACATCGATATTAATATAATATAGACTTTATATTTAGTATGGCTTTAGAGTATATAAAAACATATAATTTTTCATTAATCTAACTAATAATAAATAAATAAAACATAAATATATATATATATATATATATAAATATATAAAACAAGTTGTCTTCTATATATATATAAAAAAAGTTTAAAAAATTATAATTTTTAAGTAATAAGTTAAATGTAAGCAAAGAAAAAAAGTTATAAATTATATATATATATATATAAAAAAATAGTTAATATTTTTTTTTTATTATTAGATACACTAAACTTAGTGGTTATTATTGAAACAAAAAATATTGTAGAGAGGGGTTAGCATTAGTAATAGGAGGGGAGGGGGGCTGAAAATTATGTCACTATACAATATTTTTTTCAGTTAAAAAACTTTTTTTTTTAAAAATAATATTTAATTAAATTAATTCCCAAAAAAATATAAATAATATAGCTAAAAATTAATCATTTATTATATAATAATATTTTAAAAAAATAATTTATACAAGCCAGTTTTCTCTTAATTAAAATTTTTAAAAAATTATCCATTTTTTAAATAAATTTTTTATCAACAAAAACAATACATATGTATACATCACTACAAATGTTTATTTTTTTATATAAGCAATGCGCATGTGTTGTATATTTTTATTTTCAAAATGCATTGTATATACTATACATACATACTGTATGTTTAGCTACACTGTATAACACACCACTGGTTGTATACAACAAGTATCTATAGTTTATTAACGTTTATATTATTATTATTATTATTATTACTGTATAAAACATTTTAATAATAATAATAATAATAATATTAATACACATATATATATATAGTGAGGCAGACATTGCAATACATTTTTAATAGTAATAAAAACATTATTATTATTATTTGTTTGTTTGTTTGTTATCAACTAATTATTAATTATTATTATTATTATTATTGAATTATAATCAATGTGTTTATAAATATATATTAATATATTTTAATTTTTTTTTTAATAATTATTACTATTGTGTTGAATATCATATATTTTTTATAACTAATAACTAATAACTAATAAAATGTAAAATCAATTAATTAATTAATTAATAGTTTATATACTCTACTACTAAATAATTGCTATCAAAATATAATAATTATTATTTTTATATCATATAAAAAGTTTATTTATTTAACATATGTTTTAATTAATTAATTAAATTAAATTAAATAATTATTTTTATTATACAAAAACAGTGATATATTGAATGATAATATCATATGTAATATGATATCTCATCGATGGTTAATATAATATCATATTATATATTAGATATCATAAGTAATAGTAATAATAGTTTAATACAAAAATGATTACATAAAACAATTGGGTTTTAATTTAATTATTAGTTTAGTTAATAATAATAATAATAATAATAATAATAATAATAATAATAATAATAATTGTGTCCAACAATTGTAGTGAACAGACATCATCACCACTACTACTACTACTACTACTACTACTACTACTACTACTACTACTTGGGATCAGTTAATCAACAAAATTATATAATTTTTTATGACACCAATTGATTGACCAACAAGTGGTTAATTATAACCAATTGGTTGATCCCATGGTTGTTATTGTTGGCCAACCAACCAACCAACCAATTGATCCCGTTATCAAAGATTCCCATGCTATTGACCTGTTGTTGATGATGATGATGATGATGATGACCACCATTTTGACCAGTTGTTAGTCCAGGTCATCGCCGCCGTCGCCGCCAAACTTTTGAATGAAGTAATCACTGGCCTATTGTCGTCATCGTCGGCACACCTGTTGATAGCCTCTCTCTCTCTCTCTCTCTCTCTCTCTCTCTCTCTCCTAATCAAGTGATCTCAAGACACACATACATATCACCTGTCATTGTCATCATTAGTATCATCACAACAACAACCAACTGATCCATCCATACATTCATTCATTCAATCAATCAGTCAATCAATTGTCTGCCAAACACATCAACATAACTTAAAACAACAAAAATCATGTCATTTAGTCCACAATCGTCTCACTCGGCCTCGTCTACGGCCAACGGTAGCCACCGAAGCAATGGCAGCGGCGGTGGCGGCGGTCATAATACGTACGATAGCGGCAGTGGCCGTCATAACGATTGGTCGTCGTCACAGTCATCGGTAGGTTCGTCGTCGTCGGGATCGCTGTCGAGGCCAACACTATCGTCGATGATGTCCTCGTCGGCTGCAGCGGCGGCGGCCGGACTGAAGACATCGGCCGATATTATACACAGCAACGAGTTTAAGGCAATTGCCGAACATTATGAACGTGGGCTCAGGTATGTGTCCAACTGCTGACTGACTGGCCTAACCCGACAACACATAGTTGCCTATCCTTTAACACCACAAAGTTTTCGGTTAATTTTTAAATTGAAAAATCATTGACTAATAATACCCGAAATCATAGTTATAGCCGCTGTGTGTGTGTGTGACAGACACTCCCTGTCCAATGATTTATGACCCGTGATTAGTGGACACTTGTGTTTTTAGTCACCTATATATTTAGTAGGGGAGGGGTTGGGTTGGGTTGACTACCTGTATATACATACACACACACACACACTATAACCCTATTTTAACTACCGATAGGTGTCAATGAAATTTATTTATTAAAAAAAATTGAAAATAATTGTTAAATAAATTATTTTAACAATTTTTTTTATATTATTTTGTTTAAGTGATACACAAAACAAAACAAAAAATTACAGTAAATATTGTTTTGCATATCATTAGCGAAACTTATTATTATTATTATTATTATTACTGTATTACCGTAACTGTTATGTTAAAAATTTTACCATATTTTTTAAATTAATTTTATTGATTTATTTAGTTTTAAAAATTTAAAAATTTAAAATAATTTTTCACATATATTTTGTTGTTGTTTTGTAATTTTGACACATATTTATAGTTACCAGAAACCCGAAATTTTTTTTTTTAAAAATTTATTTATTATTATTATTATTATTGTTTGACATCAATATTGATGACACAATAAATTATATATAACTTTTTATATATATATGTATATAAAAACAAAATTTAATATTTATATACAATTTATATATTTAAAAAAAAAATTGTTTGTTTCAATATTTAAATAATAATATATTTTTGCGGTAAACTTATCAAATCAAACAATTTGTTTTATTTTTTGTTTTTTGTTTGATTGTTGTTATTATACATAAAAAAATATTTCACTACTAAAATATTATTAGCATTTATTTTATTTATTAAATACAGTAATAATTGAAATTATTATTATTAATTTAGTTGTTTAATCACCTTTTAGTTAGTTAGTTATAGTTTCAATCAAATTTTTATTTACTATTTACTTTACATTATTTAAACAGTAGGTTTAATTGTATATGTAATTATATATTTTATTATTATATTATTATTATTTATAATTATATTATTATTATTATTACCTATTTTATGTCAATATTTGTAGTACCGGTACAACAAAATGTTAAAAAACAATGTGATTTTTTTTATTTTTATTTACTAGTAATAATAATATTAATTATTTTATTATAATTAGTTAATTAACCTGTAATAATAATAATAATAATAATACTGTACTAAACAATATTGTTGACTATTGTTGCAATAGTTTTTTGAGAGATACCATACAAATAGGATATATAATAATAATAATTTTTATTATTATTTATATAAACAAAAAAATAGTTTATATCATATATAAAAATAATTAAATTTATTTAATAAATTTTTTTTTCAATATATTAGTGAATGTATATCAAGTGTCGAAAGTGAACTATCGTTGAATAAATCGCTGTCCAATTGGCCGCTACAGTCACCGGGATCTCCATCACCATCACTACCACCACCGGCAGCAACGGCTCCGGGATCTCCAGTAAACGGTAGCTCCAGTACTGAAGATAATAATAATAATAACAATTCCTCACAACAACACCACCAACAACAACAACAAGAGTACATACTATCCGTTACACATAAAGACTCGCTCAGACATCAACTGTCACACGTACGGCACATCAGGGATGAATATGAGACACATTTGCGGCTCCGGGAGGCACTGGTAAAGATGATGAAGATATCGAAATCCAGGGATTGCGATACGGAATGGAAAGAAAATTCCCGAGTATTGGTAGCCTTTGAAAAACAATTGGAACTAATGATCGGTTAGTTTTTTTGTGTTTGTTTGTTTAGTGTGTGTATGACAGCAGCAGCACCGGTAGTTTTGTGTGTGTGTATGTATGTGTGTGTCTGTGTGTGTGTGTGTGTGTGTGTGTGTGTGTGTGTGTGTGTGTGTGTGTGTGTGTATGTCTGTGTGTGTGTGTATGTGTGTGTATGTATGTGTATGTGTGTGTCTGTGTGTGTATGTGTATGTGTATGTGAATGTGTGTCTGTGTGTGTATGTATGTGAATGTGTGTCTGTGTGTGTATGTGTATGTGAATGTGTGTCTGTGTGTGTATGTATGTGAATGTGTGTCTGTGTGTGTGTGTGTGTGTATGTGTGTGTGTGTATGTGTGTGTGTATGTCTGTGTGTGTGTGTATGTGTGTGTATGTATGTGTATGTGTGTGTCTGTGTGTGTATGTGTATGTGTATGTGAATGTGTGTCTGTGTGTGTATGTATGTGAATGTGTGTCTGTGTGTGTATGTGTGTGTATGTGTATGTGAATGTGTGTCTGTGTGTGTGTGCGGTTATCTGATGTCATCATCACTACTACTACTACTACTACTGCTGCTGCTGATGGATGAGTCATCTACTATAAGTAGAGATAATTGTTTTATTTTATTTGTTAGTGGTGTGTGTGTGTGTAATAAAAAACACATGTCTATACCGTGTATGTATGTGTTGCACCTGTAGTTTTTTTTTGTTGACAACGACTCCGATTTCAATAGATTTATGTTTGTTTTTTTTTTGATGATCAATGAGCTACTAATTCAATGCTCCTATTTTGATAATACACTACTACTAGTCGTAGTAGTAGTAGTAGTAGTGATAATGATATTAGTATTATTTGATATGTTTATTGAATTATTAGTTATTATTATTATTATTATTAATAAAAAAAACTAGATTTATTAGAAATTATTTTTATATATATATATACTGTATAGTTATATAAGTTATAGACTATTAATAACTAATACTAATTAAAGACTATACCACTGTATTAGTTATTTATCTATTTATTGATAGATTTCGCTATAACTATGGAAAATAGTTTGAAAGAGAGAGAGAGAGAGAGAGAGAGAGAGAGAGAGAGAGATACATACCTATCGTTACCAGAAAGTACTTATATATATATATAWATAAAAAATGTTAATAAAATATAATATAAGAAAACTTTTTATTTTATTTGTTAGTTAATCTCATTTTCTCAGCAAAAAAAATATAGTCAATAATTATAATTGTAATAATACTGAGAGAGAGAGAGAGAGAGAGAGAGAGAGAGAGAGAGAGAGATATGATATAAATTATATATATATATATATACTGTATATTGTAATTATAAACCATAGTATTACTGTATTATTATTAATATCTATTATTAATTCCCATATATATATATATATATATATATATATATATATTTAATCATCAACGTGATAGAAAAATTTCATATATAATTTATTTAATATTTATTTTTTTTTTGCTATTTAGTCAAATCATTTATTTTTTATTATTGTTGTTGAAGACTTTTAATTTATTTTTTATATTTTATTTTAGTATTTTATTATTCATTTTTTTAATGTTATAGTGAAATGTTTTACATGTGTGTGTATTACATGTACTGTATATATGTGTGATTGATATATATATATATATATATATATATATATGATATTTATTTTTTTAATGTTTGATTTGTTATAATTGTTTTGAATATTATTACTATTTATTTATATATATTCAGTGATAGAGAGAGAGAGAGAGAGAGAGAGAGATTACATTTTGCTGTTTGCATGTAATGTGTATTTATTTTTTGTTTGTTTGTTTGAAAAAATAAAGTTTTAAAAAACTATTTAATATTTAGTATATATTATATATATATATATAATATAATAGTGAATATCGTGTTTAGGAAATTGTTTGGAAACTTTTAATTTTGTTATTGTTTTTTGTTGTTTTTTTTGTTACTTAAAAAATAAATATATAAAATAATTTTCTCAATTATTGAACCGTTTATTTTAAAAAAAAAAAAACAAATAAATAAATATTAATAGAGAGTATAATTATACTGTACTGTATATATAATAATAATAATAATAAATATATATATATATACAGTATATTATCGGAAAGTGTATTATTGAGAGTATAGTTACTAAATAGTTGTAATAATACTAATAATTATAATAATATATTACTTTTAATAAAAAAACAAGTTTTTTTTGTTGTTTTATTATTGTATATATAATTAGCTGCCAATGAGTCACTTAACTCATCCACTAATTATACAATTATTATTTACCCCTCAAAAAAACAATTATTAACTATTATTTATTATTATTATTATTAATAATATATATTTTTGTTGTGTTTTTTGATGAGTGAGTGAGTGTGTGGGTGAAAACATACCTAATTATAGTTAATAGTTTTTTTTTGAAAAATATATTATCTATTTTATCAAAAATATTTTTTTGTTTAAAAAAGTTTTATTATTATTATTATTTTATATATAGAAATTTATCATAATTTTTGTTGCTTTTTTGTGTTAACAAAAAAATTAATTGATTTACTTAAATGAGTTATTATCGCAATATATCTAAACAAAAATTTTTCAACAATACTAGTAGTAGTATTAGTAGTAAAAGTAATAATAGTAGTATTATTAGTAATAATAATATTAATAATAATAATAATCGCACCGGTAGTTGTTGTTTTTGTGATAATGGTATACATAATAATATATAATAATATAATTAATTATTAATTAATTAATTATTGTTTTTTTTGGTTGTATTAATTGTTTTTTGATTTATTTATTATTTTTTTAGGTGTCTTTCATCTGAAAGTCGAAGAAATCGAGGGCTGGGCCCGAATCTGTCCCAGAGATCAATACGAAATTGAGTTCCGATACGGTGGCCAACGACACGCCGTACGCGTCCGCATCGGTAAGGATGGCCATCGGGAATGGCAACACCAGGAGTTTGCCATCAAAGCCTCCCTCATTGACTCGATAATCATCAGGGTCCGGGAGGTTAAATCTGGTTGGACCAAACGTTATGTAACGTTGGGTGTATCGCACATGGATGCCAAAGATATGATGCGCTCCCGAACACAGCTGATGACAATTATGGCCAACAGTTCGGGTACATTGAAACTGAAAGTCCGGGTTAAGTGGACGCCGACTATCAGTTCGTATTTTACAACCAATAATAATAATAATAATAATAATAACAATACGATTACTACTACTAATGGTTATCATAATAACGATAATAATAATGTTAACAATAGTAGTAATTGTGATCTAAATAGTAATATGATTATCGATGACCATCGACTACTAGCCATCACTACTACTAGCCCTACCATCGATGCCAACACTACCACTGATCTTCACCATCTATTGTCGTCTGCGTCGTCCGACCGTTCCGTTAGCCGTATGTCTTCATCGACAACCGCCACCAACAACACCAACCATAGCGTCATCAGCAGCAGCAGCAGCCGCGACCATACCATCGAATCGCTGGCCCAACTGATGTCAGTCATCGAAGACTTTCAGGGCCAGTACGAAGAACTGTTGCCAATGGCTTCGGCTGTCCAACGATTGTATCGTTTGTATACTAGAGATGATCATCAAAAAAGTATGTCATCGCGTAATGGCGGTGACTACGAGTCTGATGACAACGGTTCCGATACTGAGGATATTGACGCCGCACTGGCCGAGTTCGGCTTTCTCGAGGACAACGATACCATTACTACTACTACTACTACAGCCGATGACCAATTTAATGTACGGGTATTTATATTGTTTGTTTTTGTGGTGGGTGTGAGTAGTGGAGGGGAGGGGTTCCCTATATAATTTATTAAATAATTATTACAATTTACTGGTAGTTAGAGAGAGAGAGAGAGAGAGAGAGAGTTTAATGTCAAGTGTTTTATAGTTTTTTAGATTTTTAGTTTTATTTTGTTTTTGTTTTGTTGTATATAAATATTTGTATACAAATTTAAATACTAAATACTTAATAATTATAGTTTTAATTATAGTTAATATTTTTTATACATAATAATTGTCAATTTAATTATTATTATTATTATTATTATTTAAAATGACATCAATTTTATATCTATATATATATATATATATATTTRTAATTTTAGTTATTACTGTCTATTAAGTAATTTTTATGATATTATTATTATTATTATTATTATTATTAAAAGTTTGGTTTAGTATGTTATCTATTAAGGCCTCTTAACAATGAAGTTATTTTTTGTTTGTTATATAGTAATACTTAATATAAATATATATATATATTATATACAGGTATTAATTATTAAATATATATATATATACAAATATATATATTATTTTAATCAGATATTATTATTATAAGTATTGGTATTTATTATGTCTAAGTGTTAACAAATTGCTGTATTAAAGTACATATATATATATATATATATATATATATATATACAGTATATATAGTTTATTTATTTTATTTATTTTATAAAATAAATTATTAATACATATATTATACCAGTATATTATATAATGATAATAATAATTATTATTAATTATACTGTAGGCGCCAATAGTTATGTTAAAAAAAAATATTTTTAGTATTTTATTTTATTTGAATATTTAGTTATTTATTTTTCTAAATGTCATTAAAAATATTTTAACATTGATTAATACCAAATGAGACATATTTATACAATTTTTTTTAGTTATTTATTATTATTATTATAATAAGATTTTTTTAGTTAATTATAATTTAATGTAATTGTTATAAAGCCATCATTTTTATTGACTTATTATTATTATTATTATTTAGTTGTTGTTTATTATTGAACTAATTTTTTTCGTCAAAAAAATAGATTTATTTTTTTTTGACTAAATTAATAATGAATTAGTTATCAAAAAAATAGTATTTTATAAAAAAAAATTCAAGGATTTTGTATTTTTATTAATTTATTTATTTAGTAATTATTTTTTTGTTAGTTTGTTATAATAACGATGTGTTTGTTTGTTTTTGAATTAATTATTATTATTATTATATATTATTTTTTAATGTTTTAATTTTTTGTTAGTCTAGAAGTCAATAGACAAATAAAAATAATAAAAATACAATTCATATCCGATATATATTATTATAATATTATTTTAAAAATATATATAGAAATATGTATTAAATAATAATTATTATTATTATTACAATTATTAGTTGTATTAATGATTTTTTTTATCAATGACGCGATTAATGATTTAACAAATATTTTATTTTATTTATTTATTTTTTTTGATATGAAATCACATGAACTTAATGTTTATTATTATTATTAATTGCAATAAATATTAATAATACATATATTTATTATTTTTATAATAAATGTTTATAATATACTCTATTAATATTATGTATCATAAATGTTATAACTTTTTTTTCTAAAGTTTAAAACTGCTATAATTTGCATTTTTTTAATTCAAAATACTATATATAATATATTTATTTAATAATTTTCTATTACATGTTATATTACATGTTTGTATTTAATTGCATTTTTTTAGTTAAAAAGTTAATTAGATTTTAGCACATATTTGATATATTAAATATTGAATAAATTATTTATGTATTTTTTTCTCTCTCTCTCTCTATATGTTGTAATGTAAATATTTTTGTCATATATTGTAAATATAGGAAATAATATAAACTAATATATATATATAAATTATATATTAAATATAATTTATATATTTATTTTATGAGTCATTTAATTTTATTATTATTATTATGATTACTATATTTGAATTTTTTTGAAACTATTTGCCAGATTAGTTATCTGGAAAATAATAATAATAAAATGTATGTAATAAACAAATAAATTATTATATATATATATTATAATAAAGTTATTTAAAATTAAATAATAATAATAATAAATAGTTTTTAGTATAATTACATTAGTTATATATATATATAAAATAAAAATAATTTATTAAATGTTAAACTTTATATATATATAATTATAATATTAATGGGAGTATTAAAAAAATTATATAACATTATATCATATAATACCATATAATAATAAATTAACAATAATTATTATTTACTGTATTTTTTAAAAAAAAATATTATAATACTGTATATAATTTAGTTGTCATCACATATTTTATTATTATAATATTATTGCAACACATAATTAATTTTATAATACAAATTAATAAAACATTTTATTATTATATTATTATAATTATCGTTTTTAGTATTAACACTTTATTATGATTATAATAATACTTATTAACAAAAAAAACAAAATATAACAATTAATATTTCTAGCATTTCTAATATACCATAAAATTGAATAATTTATTATTATATAATAATAATTATTATTATATAATAATTTTTATTATTATTATTTTTGATTACATAACTGCTTATTATATAATTATTATAATAATTAATTAATTTTTTGCTATTTATTATACATTATTATTATTATTATAATAGTCTGTGATATCCCGTAACTCGAGTCCGACGCCCATTTCGAGCCAATGGGAGGCGTGTGTTATCAATCATACACGCGATGCCATCATCCAACTGAGCCATTGCGGCAAATGGGTACTGAAAGCCCGGGAAAAGGATGCCCTCCGGAGGCTCCGGGACGATGCCTATGCACTGCAAGAGTTGGCCAAAAGTTACGGCCAAAATAGTGTCGACGAATTTTGCGGCTCCGACCCGCGTGCCCGCGATATGTGGCACTGTCTGACCACCAGTACATCATCGGCGGCGCCATTGGCATCGGGTATCAAACGTGATGTCATAATCATGGACTGGAAGGCCTGCTCGGATGGCCTAAACATTCTGATGCATTCGTACGAGTCGTCCGACGAAATTATTGCCGACTCCAGCCAATGGTTGACCGCCAAGATATCCGAATGCGATTGTGTAACCGTACTGCACGTACGGGCTTTCTGGTCACGATTTGAACGCCATGTAAGCATTGCCGATGTCCTCAAAGTTAGTCTGGATGTTAGTCGGGTTATCCGTGCTCGTGAGGTATCACCGTTCGAGACCCTACTGTCCAGGTTTATTGCCCGCGATTGGTCACCGCATGAAGTAACCTGGACGGCCATCCGAGTTATGATTACGGCTCCCGCCGATTCAACGATGACCCGTATTGCCCGACAGTGGCTGAAAATTATGAAAGACGACAACGAATCGGAGGTTTGTTTGTTTGTTGGTATCATATAATTACCCGAAACTTATTAACCGATTTTATTTTAAATTGTTAGATACTATCGCATCTACTGTCGGGTCTGGAGTCCAATTCGATAACCACACGCCGAGCCTCGTGTCACGCATTAGCCTATCTTCGGGCTCAGTCATCGATTGATTCCCTACTGTATGTGTCGACCGAAGATCCCGATCCCCGGGTCCGAGAGGAAGCTCGCAAATCGTTGTCCACTTTTGGCGGCGATGCCCAACAACGTTGGCAACAGTGTTCGCTAACGCACATGGGTTTTACCGGTCTGTCCCTGAGCTCCGAGAATAGTAAAAGTTGGGCTAACCTTTCAGTTAGCAATTTGAACGGAAAGACTACTTTCTAAGACCTACCGACACAACAACAACATAAAAGTGCAATAATTTTTTGGATAATAATAATTATTTTTTAGTATTTTTTTAAAAATTTTGAAAAATATTGTATACGATATCTATTTTCATACATTAGATTTTTTTTAATGAAATTTATTATTATAATTATTATTATTATTACTAATTTTTATATATATATATATATAGTCTCTTATATAAATGAAAAAATAATTAAATTTAATTTAATTATAAATATTTATAGATAATAATAATAATAATAATAGACTTCATTAAAAAAAATTATATTATACATTAATATTGGCAAATAATAATATTACCTAGTTGATATTTTTATTAATTATTATTATTATATTTAAAAAAAATAATTATTTTAGTATTTTTCCAATTTTATCACCATTTTTTTAATATGCATTTAATTATTATTTCAATTGTATTTATTTTTATTTTATTTTATTTTTTGATTTTAATCATTTACACCATTATATATTTTATTTAGTATTATAATTATTATTATTATTTTCATACATAAACATTGATAACAAAAAAAAAAGTTTCAATTTTTGTTTATTTAATTATATTAATCATTATCACAATTTTAATTAATTAATTAATTAATTTGAAAATATTATATAATGTTATGTAATGTAACACAAAAATTAATAACTATATATTAATATGTATTATTATTATAAGTAAATTAAATATAATTTAATGATTGAAAAACAAATTTATTTTTATTTTTTAAAATTTAATTTATTAATAATATATTTTTTGAAAATCGAAAACTTTTTTTTTAAAAAATTATTAAACTGTGTTTTAGTTAATCGTTATTTAAGTTTTTTTTATTTCAATGAAATTAGTTGTCAATGAAAAAAAAATCTCTAGAATTTTGGGAATTATTTTTAATAAATTTTTGGATTTATAAAAATAATTATTTTTAACATAAAAATAAAATTCGTCTACAAAAAAAAATTATTAATAATTTATTAAATATTTTAGATATATATATATCAGGGTTAAGTAAGGGGGGTAGGGGGGGGGGGGGGGTAGGCCAAAATACCCCCCCCCCTAAGATCGAGAAATTGGGATTTTACCCCCCCCAGACTTTTTTACCAAATGGGAAAAATTATCGCTTAAAAACGAGGAGAAATGACCCCCCCCTAAAATTTCGGCGCCGAAGGCGCCGAAAATTTTTTTGAGATTTATAAAAATTTTAATTTTAGTTAATACTATTTTAGTAAGTGTTTTTATGTTTTTAAAATTTATATGATTCTAATTATTGATTAAAAATAAGTAAAAAAGTTAAAATAACGTTAAAACTCATCAAAAAATAACATAATTTTACTTAAAATATTAAACTAAAAAGTTAAAAAATACCAATTTGTTGAAAAGAATAATCATATTACAATATAAATAGAAGTTTGAGATAGTTTAAGAAGTTAATAAAAAAATAAATACTTATATTACAAGGTTTTTATTAATAATTTTTAAAATTTTAACTAAAAAATTTAAAATATTTTTAATTTTATAATTAGTATTCAATCAGTATTTACATAAAAATAACATTAAAAAATAAAAATATATATCTATAAACTATAAGCATTAAGTATTATTTAAAAAATTATTTTAAAAGTTAAAAATTACTAAAATACTAAAAAACTCAGTGTATCATTAATGCCTTTATCACCTATTTTTAAGTATTTAATACATTATTATTTTATTTTTTGCTAAAATTTAAGTTTTTATTAATTTTTAAAATTTTTTTTTAAAAATATTTATTTTTGTTAAAATTTAACTTTTTTTTATTTTTGTTAAAGTTTTTTTTAGTATTTTTGTAAATTTTACCTATTTTCCTGGGAATTTATACGGGAACTTATGGGAATTTTATCGAATTTACATGGGAATATTCGGGAATTTAAGGGAATATTAGGGAATTTTCTCTTGACCCCCCCTTGATTTTGGATTTTTGAAAAAATTGCCGTTTAAAAATGCAATAAAAATCTTACCCCACCCAATACCCCCCCAAGATTTTTCGAGAATTTTGTAAATTTTACCCCGGTCTACCCCCCCCTAAAATCCAAAACCTTGCTTAACCCTGATATATATGTATAAAATATTTACTTAATAAAACTATTTTTATAAAAAAATGGTTTATTTTTATTATTAATTATATTATATTTAATACTTTAGTACATTTCAATATGTTTTATAAATAAAAACTATATTTTATTTTATTTAAATAAATATTGGATTTTTTTTTTAAATTTTTATTTTATAAATATGCTGTAATTTATAATTGTAAAATTTACTTTAAACTATAAAAAAATTTTAAGGTCATATTATTAGTATTATTATATACAGATATTATAAAATTGTAATAAAATATATATATAAATAATAAATAGATAAAAATAAAATAATGAAACTAATAGTAACACTGATTAACAATTATTTATATATTTTTTAACTATAAGTTTTAGTTATGTTATACAGGTATATAAAAACACACATAATTAATAATACAATAATACAATCATATAACTACAAAACAATTTAATTATATATATATATAACAGTATTATAAACTATAGATTAAAATCATAAAAATATTTTATTTATTTTTTGCGAATAATATTCAAGTATTACTTATATCTGTGGAAATTATTTTATTTTATTTTTTCATACTTTAAATAATAATTTTTTAATTATAATAAGTTTATTAATAATAATTATAAAAAAAAAAAATGGAAACACATGAAGGGTTAACACCCATGGATTGGATCGAAACTATTGAAAGATTTTATGTATTTGACGACAATTTAGGCATAAATATAGTGTTTACGACTACCGATGATCGGGTCTACGGATTGGGTGCTAACTGTTGTGGATCACTGGGTTTGGCTACCGATCAGTGGGTTAGTGAACCGCAAGAGATCATTGAACTATCGGATAAAAAGTGTTTGAATTTCTTGAATGGCGACGAATTTATGATAGCCGTCACCAGTGATAGCTATGTGTATAGTTGTGGACGTAATAGATGGGGACAGTTAGGTCAGGGATGTAGTGATGATAATGACTATATGATACCGAAACGTATAGTAATCAATGACAACAATAGCATCAGTAATCCGATGATAATCCGGGATATAAGTTGCGGTTCATATCATACATTGGTTTTGATCGCTAATACTACTAATCAAGTGTACGGTTGGGGTCGTAATACTAGCGGACAAATCGGTAGCCGTGACCATACATGTCAGGCCATTACTAGTCCCGAACTAATTGAATTCAATGATTATGATAATTGTTGTCCAATAAAATCGGTTTATTGTTACCGAAATCAATCGTTTGCACTGACATCGGATGGACAGGTATTTAGTTGGGGTCAAAACGCGGACAGTCTATTGGGTCATAACTGTAATGATTATGAATGGATATGTCGACCGAAATTAATCGGTAATCTATCGGCTGTTCAATCAATTCAATCGGATTTTAATAATACATATTTTCTAACTAATAATAATGATATATATTTTTGTGGCAATTATTTCAATGATGAAACTAATAATTATGTTAAACAACATGAGCCAAAATTATTATTAATATTAGTAGTAGAAAATTTCCTGGAAATTTCCGATATTAAATCCATTAAGACAACCAAAACGGATATATTTCCAATGCCAGACATATCATGTTTTTGTCTAATATCTGATAATAATAATAATAATAAAATGGTTTATAGTTTACTAAAATGTCAGACAACTATTAGCAAATATAATAATTATTTTGATTATTGTACAGAAATATATCAAATAACTAATAAAACATATGATATATTACGGGAATTTCGGGAATCGATGCCAAAATTTATTGAATTAACAATGAATTTAATTAGATTTGAATCGATAAAATTGGATCAATTAATTACAGGTTTATTTTTTTTATAATAATAGATTTATTTTTAATTTAATTAATTAATTATATATTTTTTTGCAGATAATAATTATAATCCATATGATGTCTATTATGATGAGTGGGATCTATTAGGTTCGGGTAGTTTTGGATCAGTATATCGATGTCAACATATAACCTATAAATATATTAGAGCCATAAAAATCATTAAATTAAAAGGTATTTATTGTAATTAGTAATTAGTAATTAGTAATTAGTAATAGTAATAGTAATAGTTATAGTAATAGTTATAGTAATAGTTATAGTAATAGTTATAGTAATAGTAATAGTTATAGTAATAGTAATAGTAATAGTAATAGTAATAGTAATAGTTATAGTAATAGTAATAGTAATAGTAATAGTTATAGTAATAGTAATAGTTATAGTTATAGTTATAGTTATAGTAATAGTTATAGTTATAGTTATAGTAATAGTTATAGTTATAGTAATAGTAATAGTAATAGTAATAGTTATAGTAATAGTAATAGTTATAGTAATAGTAATGGTAATAGTAATAGTAATAGTAATAGTTATAGTAATAGTAATAGTAATAGTAATAGTAATAGTTATAGTTATAGTTATAGTTATAGTTATAGTTATAGTTATAGTTATAGTTATAGTTATAGTTATACAGTAGTTATAGTTATAGTAATAGTTATATAATATTTTATATATTTTTATACATTAGATAACGATTCGCTAAATAAAATCTATTTGAAAGAGATTGAAAAAGTTAACAAAATAAAGGCCGACTATTTAGTCGAAGTATACGGTAGTTGGTTATACGGTAATTGTATTTACATTGAAATGGATTACTGTATATTGAATTTGAAACAACTAATCAAAATGCGTGGACAGGTATTTGATCGGCAATCGGATGACCAGCCAATGGATTCTATTGAATATTACATTACATGTGAACTGCTGTTAGAAGTGTTAGATTGTGTCCGATATTTGCACGAAGATTGCAAACCACCGGTCATTCACAGGGATCTCAAACCCGACAACATATTGATTGCTAATTATATCAGAAACGGCCGTTTCGTTAAGCTATGCGATATGGGTTTGATGACTGTCCACGAAATTGTTGTCGTACAACAACAAACAACAAACGATTCAGTGGACATGTGTTCGCAATCGCATACATCAGGTGTAGGAACGCCTAAATATATGGCACCGGAAGTTACCAGTGGTCGACAATATAATACAAAATCCGATGTCTATAGCGTTGGTGTTATTATTGAGGAACTGTTTCTAATAGATGTTAATGTGTTAGTAGTTTATTATTTTTTTATAATTTTTATTTTTTTTATAATTTTTATTTTTTTAATTAAAATTTTCATGTTTTAAGATCACATGATAAATACAAAACCCTCGAATGGAATAAACAATTTACTAGACTATTGGATATAATTTTGGAAACAATGAAACCAGTCTACTATGACAGGCCTACCTGTTCACAGATTATCGACCGATACAGTGAATGGGCTATCGATAAGCGAATAGTTGTCGGGACTGGTAATGATGTCGATAGTGTCAATACTATCGATACTATTGATACTAATGTCGATAATATCGATAATGTCGATAATATCGTTAATGTCGATAATGTCGATAATGTCGATAACAACATGTTTGAGCAAATATTAGATAAACTAAAGGACAGGGAATATGATTTACGTGTGGATACGCCATCGTGGGCTTCGGGAGACGATTGGGAATTTTTCTATACGTTTATATTATTTAAAACTAAATATAAAAATCTATGGCTTGAAATAATTAATACTAATTCAATTAATTTTATATAATAAAAAAATAGTTATGAATTAAAAATTTATTCAATTAATAAAAAAATATTATAAATACAATTAAAACAATTTTATTAATTTAAAAATTAGATATTAATATATATATGTTTGCAAATTTTTTTTAATTATTATTTATTTTTATATAGAATCTATGAATTATATAAAAATGTAATATTATTTTAAATGAAATATATATTTTATAATATTAAAAAAAACTTTATTTTTAATCAATGTTACCATTAGTTAATTATCTTTTTTGTTTTTGTTTTATGTATTTATTATATATTTTGTTATATTTTATTTAGATATTATTATATATTATATCTAATATTTTATTACATTTATTTAGCTAATAGTGAAATATATATTATGAATAAAAAACAATAAAAATAATTTTAAGTTAAATAAAATTTTAAAATATTAAATTACTTAATATTTAAATAAAAAAAAATAATATTATTTATTAATAAAAATTTTTTATTTAGAAAACACGATATAAAATTTCATCCACCTCATTTTTTTAAAGTATTAAATATTACACTATATCACTGGTGATCAGCAAAGTGATTTTTGATTATTTTGATTAAAATGCACTGTCGAAGCTTATGGTTTATTAAAATATATTTCATCTAGCTCAAATACACTGTTACATATTTTTTATATTTTTTAATTACTCATATTTTGATTAAACATTTTATGTAATCTAATAGTATATAAAATTAGTTATTTAATTTGTGTATTAGAATTTTTTTGTTTTTTATCTTGGTCATTAATTATGTTTTTAAATAAGGGACCGTATAATCATCGTGATATCGCCTGCACTATATATATATACTGTATATATATATATTAAATATACAAAAATATAATATAATTTTTTTATAAATATCAATACTATAACTATAATTATTTTATATTTATAGTAAATATGATACTGTATAATAAACTATTAAAAATATTTTTTATAATTTTATAATTAAATAATGTTAAACAATATTTATCTACAATTTTATGTGAATATTTGTTTTTTTTGTTTAAAATTTTTAATAAATTATTGTTAATTTAATTTAATATGCATTTCGACTAATAATCGACAAAAATAAATAAATAAAATTAAACTAAACTTATATATTCTTTTAAGTATTAACGTTTTATTAAAAAAAAAATAATAATTATGTTATTTATAATTAAATTAATTTGTTATTTTTGTTGTTATTATAAAATGACCAAGCGCCTCTAACATCAAAAAATGTATAATAATAATAATAATAATTTATAAAGTTTATTATGCGAATAATAGGTATAATTAAAAACTTACATATTTATTTTTAACAAGCTAAATTTAATTAAATTATTAAATATAATTAATTAAATATATATATATATATATACTAATATTATTATCACTATATTTATTAAGCTTTATTACTAATTAAATTTAAATTAATTATTTTAGTTAATTATTTAAATGTAAATTAGTTAAAATTACAATAGATAAATTATAAAAAAAATCCCATTTATCTTTATATATACACATACATACACATATATGACCTGGTTAACTCAATAAATAATTAACTGTATACTGTATTTATTAAACAATTATTTTATTCAAAATATTTTTAATAAAAATTGTAGTTATTTATTAATAATAAATAATTAAATTAATTAGCAATCAATAGTTTAAATTATTGTTAATATATTGTAAAAAAAAATCATCATTCAATTATAGATTATATATATTGTATTGTATTGTATTTTATTATTATTTTTTAGATTAATAAATATATTATTTAAATAAACTGTAATATCATTCACATAATATATATATATATTGAATAATAATAATAATAGTATTGAATATTAATCTATCAATCAATCAATACATTCAAAAAAAATCTATTGTAATATTCATTCATTCATTCATTCATTCAATTCAAACACAAATCGATCGATCGATCAATTAATTGATTAAATCAATTGTTTTTTTTTTTTTTTTTTTTTTGAATTAATTTATTTATAATTCATTTGTTTTATTAAAAACTTATAATTAGTTTTAATTTTAATTAATTAATTAATTAATAAACCAATTGTTTGATTGATATCTAACTAACCATTGAATCGATTGAAGCGATCAACTGATCCAACAAAGACAACAACAACAAGACATTCAAAGTAACCGATAGTTAGTCAGCGGCGGCGGCGGCGGCGGACATAAAAAATGTTGGCCACCAATGATGATAATGACCACCAAATCAATGACCACAACAACAACAATGACCTATACTTTTGTGTCTTATGCGATACGATTACCGCTGATGCGGACGATATGCGCCAACATTTACGACAACACGTGTTGTTGACCGACACTACCGCAGCCGAAGCCGATGATGACAACAACAACGATGACAACGAGTTGTCCGACGAAATTGTTGACTATTTTGTCGGCCGTTTTGTTCAATATCAGTACCGATTGAATCGCAGTCTAAGCGCCGGTGGCGGTGGCGGCCGATCGTTGTCGTCGTCCATAAAACGATTGCCCGAATCGGGTCCGCAAATCCTATTCAAAGGCTGTCCAGTTTGTGACGCCATTATCCGATGTCATCAGTTGTTTGCGGCCAATAGTCAGTCAAACGAGTTGTCGTGCAGTTGTCGCCGCACTAAATCACGGCCACCGTCGGCTGCGGCGGCGGCGGCAACCATTAACTCATCGGACAAACGATACATTGCTTTTGTAATGGCCAACAGCGAGACTACCGCTGCTGCCAAAAGATCAGGTAATCTATATAATTGTTTTTGTTTTTTTCGGGATTCAAATATCTCGGGTGATGTTCGGTGACTGACTGACCACCTTTTTTTTTTTTGGTCCGCATTTATAGACATCGAGTGTCCAAAGTGTTCATCAACGGCGGCGGCGCCGATGTCGACGGCCTTCAAGATCTCTGAACTAATTGACGAACCGTTTGACGTCCGACGGCATCACTGCTATCAACACTTGTCGTACTATCCGTTTGTTTGCCAGTTTGTCGTCGACGACGACGACGACGACGGCGGCAGCGGTGGCGGTCACTACTGTGGCCGACGGTATTTCACTTACAAGTCCAGTGCCAATCACTTGCGATCCGATCACAGTCTAGTGTTTGACAACACAGTGGCTGATGAACTGATTGGCCAACACTTTGACTACAAGACAATCGATTTGCTCGAAGATCTTATCGATCGGTCACTGAATCCCAAATGTATGGCCACTGCTGCTGCTGTTGGATCACCGATATCACCGACACCATCACTATCTCAAGTATCCTATAGTGGTAGCCAACAATCGGACAGCAGTTGCGGTATAGTGGCCGTCAAAGGTACCGATTGTTTTATGGCCAACATTGGACTGTTTGCCAATAATAATAATAATAAACATTCGGCTGCGGCGGACAACATAGACAATGGTTTGTATTGGCGTGAAAATAACGACCCGAACAACAACAACTTGTTTGCCATCTATGGCTGTCCACAGTTGTTGGCTGCCGACGGCGGCAGCGCTAAAACAACACCGAAAAATCGTAGATACCTTACAGTGACCAACAATAGTAGTCCCGCCGTAACCAATAGCTCGATAACTTCAACTACTACTACTACTACTGCAAACGGTAACTAATTTTTTTTAAGTGGCGATAATCGGGACTTTTATATAGTTTTTTTCAATTTTGTTTAGGCAGTAGACTATCGCCGCCGGCCATAAAGAGACGACGACTACTATTGTCCGATAATAGTGGCCAACAATCACAACAACAACAACGTTGGTGTTTGTCTAATACCGCTGCCACCGCTACCAGTGATGTCTATAAATTTGACGACAACAACGATGATAGCGATGTTGTTGGCGGCGACGGCATTGGCGCCGTCGGCAACGATGACAACCAGTCGTCAATTGCCGATTCAATTGATTTGTCCCATAATATCAACTATTTAAGTATAACTTATTGATATATACAGTATTACCAATAAATACTTAACGAATAATTGATAGACTGGTTTACCGAAACTCGGCGAACAAAAACACCGTACTTTCCGCAAAACGACGACACCGTCTACTATATACCCTATGGTCACGAACTATACAGGTCGGCAGTACTCAAGCGAAACATTTACGGTTTGGCCAACAATAACCAATCGCTACGCTATTGGCGTACGGCTGCCATCGAATCGAAAGTTGCGAAAATTGATTTTGAATTCAAAGAATCCAAACACTATCGGACAGTTGTCCGCTGTGTTTACATAACTCTTAGGCCAATGAACCCGACCTACGGTCTGGTCATTCATGTCAAGTATCACGACCTGCCAGTAGTCGACGATTTTGTTGTACTCAAAGAACACTACGAATGCGGTCAGCGAATAGATTGGAAGATTGGCCATCAGGTTCGGGCAGTACGTGGCGGCGGCGGCGGCGGCCAAACCTATTGGCGCGGTATTGTTGTCGGTTTTGATTGGCAACCGTACAATCTGGTCAGCCGTTTCCGTAGTCTACGTGTCCAGTGGTTTGTCGATCAGACAGTCAGTCTGATGAGTCCGTGGGATCTGGAAATGATTGTCAATGAGGACAACAAAAACGATGATGATCAGGACACTGAGCAGCCGTCCTCTGGCCACCAATCGGATGTGGACTCAATGGTGCCGATCACCGATGAAGATAGAGACCGATTTTTTACCAGCGATCCCAACGAATGGCCAAATTTCGATGAAAAACGTGAACTCAAACGACTGGCCACTGGTTTGTTGTAACACTTTTTTTCATTCAATTCAATTCATTCATTAATTCTATTTACCGGTAATTAATTTTCGGTAATTTCTGGTCTTAGGTCTGAAAATTATACTAATGATGGACAAAACCCAAGAGTTCCCGATACTGGCCGATCTGACCGACAATCGCTATCGGGAAAAGATACTCTATCCGATCGATCTGAAAACATTGATAGCACGGGTAGAAAATCGCTACTATCGCCGCCATTCGGCCATCAAATACGATATCAAATTTATGGAATCAAACATTCGCAAACTGGTCAAAAGTGTCCGCCGCGATCCCGACTATCGATTTGACGCCGAGATTGGCCGCCGACTTAAATATCATACAAAGTTTGTCGTAGCCTTAGCCCTGCTGTTCATCGATACCCGCGACTGCCGTAATCCCTATGATTTATATCATAATATTGACGAATATTTGGAAACTCACGACATTAAGTTCTATTCGGCCAAACGGCCGAACATGAATCGGCCGACCAAACGAACACATCGACCAATTCGATACAAACGGCTGCCGCCGCAGCCATCCAAACAACAGTTGCCGCAAAGTTTTGGTGTATCGTCGAAAAAGTTACGTATCTATCAGGCATTGGCCAATACAGGTGCTAGTGGTTCGGGTTTGGGTGGTCAGCAGCAGCGGCATAGGTCATCGACATCATCATCACCATCACCACAATCACCATTTATGGTGACCATCAATAGCCGACAATTGACGGCGACACCGATTGTCAACAAGAAGTTGCATCAAAATCGTTGTAAATCCGAATCAAAACCAAAGTCCAGACCACCACCACCGGTATTATCGGCGGCCGTCACGAAATCGACCGCAAAATCGGGTAATAATAATAATGATAATAATGTTAAGAAGCGGTCAAAATCGATGAATGATATTAATAACAACAACAACAGCAACAATACCACTGCCGATGACTATGAAGACGAAGACGACGAGACAATGACTTCTTCTTATAGTAAAACTATTTATGCTTTCGATAGCACTTCCAGTGAGGTATGAATTGAGACAACAATTAAAAATAATTATTTAATTAATTAATTTTTTTATTAATTTTTTTTAAATAAATAATATTTAGAGTACTATTGATTTTCAAGTGCCAAACGATTTACAAATGTATAGCTCGGATGTTAGCGTTTCACTAGTAATATATATATTAATATTAATTAATTAATTAATAAATTTTAATTAATATTTATTTTATTTTTTAAATTAATTAATTTAATATACAGAATGAGTACAACTATCCCCTGTTAAGTGATACTACCGGTGATGATGACGAGGACAACAATGGAGGAGACGGTAGTAGTAGTAGTGATGATCCAGACTTCAAGCTAACACACTATCAAAAGGAAAGGTTTTATTTTTAAAAGAGATTATATAGAAATTAGTGATAATATAGTAATAATAATAATAATAATTATTATTATTATTTATAAACAACAAAAAGTTAATACATTTATAACTAACAAACAAACACAATAGTAATGTGTTATTATTATTATTATTATTATAACATTTTACATAACATTTTATTATTAGTATTACAAATACAACAAATTTTACAAACATTTTATAATATAATGGTTTTTTAAAAGGTTTATATTAATATTTAGCATTTAAAAAAAATTTTTTTAATAATTTTACAAAAAACATGATTTTAGTCATTTTAGTTTATATAGTCATTAATTATTTTTGATTTTATATAAAAAATATAGATTTATTAAAATTTTATAAAAAAATATTTCTACATTTATATTTAAATTCTCATTTTTATTTCAAATAAGTTTTATTTGTAATTTTTTTTTTAGTATAATAATTATTCAATAGTATTATAATTATTATACATGTATTAAACTTGTATTTTTTTTAATTATTAATTTTATCTAAAATTTTATTTTGGTCTCAGTTTTTATTTGTGTGCAATTTTTTTTAAATAAATTTTATTTCAACTAAATATTGAATAAAAATTAAAAAAAATTTAAAATTAGTTTTTTTAATCTATAATTGATTATCAAATATTAATATGTAGTTACATACACATATACACACACATATACACACACATACATACACATACACACACATACACATACACATACACATACACATACACATACACATACACATACACATACACATACACATACACATACACATACACATACACATACACATACACATACACATACACATACACATATACACACATACACACATACACACATACACACATACACACATACACACATACACACATACACACATACACACATACACACATACACACATACACACATACACACATACACACATATACACATACACATACACATACACATACACATACACATACACATACACATACACATACACATACACATACACATACACATACACATACACATACACATACACATACACATACACATACACATACACACACACACACATACACATACACATACACATACACATACACATACACATACACATACACATACACATACACATACACATACACATATACACACATACACACATACACACATACACACATACACACATACACACATACACACATACACACATACACACATACACACATATACACATACACATACACATACACATACACATACACATACACATACACATACACATACACATACACATACACATACACATACACATACACATACACATACACATACACATACACATACACATACACATATACACACATACACACATACACACATACACACATACACACATACACACATACACACATACACACATACACACATATACACATACACATACACATACACATACACATACACATACACATACACATACACATACACATACACATACACATACACATACACATACACATACACATACACATACACATACACATACACACACATACACATACACATACACATACACATACACATACACATACACACACACATACACATACACATACACATACACATACACATACACATACACACACATACACACACATTGATTACACACATTATATTACAAACTACTGATTAATTGTAATATTTACTGTATATATAAAAAAATAATAAGTTTTTCTGTTATAATACTATTTAATACACACCTGTATATACCTTACCTGTGCTATTGCCTACAACTATACCAACACACTAGTACTGTACCTATACTTACCCAAACAAAAAAAACAAACTGTTTCATAAAAACCCATTGATTATATGTTGTTGCTGTTCATATAACTGGTCCATATCTACCGGTACCTGATTATCGGCTAACTGTTGGGCATAATTACGAAAAAATACTATACCTTGTAAATGGCTAGTCCTATTGGGATCAGCTCTATGAACCATTTGTTCCAATAGTTTACCAGTACGTTGGCGATCACCAGTCAAATACCCCCTGAATACATCATCCAATATATAACGATAGGGTGGCAACCATTTAATTTCGGCCATACCAAAATCGCATAGTTTGGCCACCAATTGTATACGCGGGTGTTGGCTAACCTCCCTATCGGATAGGACTACGTTATCGATTTTGATATCCCTGTGCGCTACACCAACTGATCGATGCAAATAGTCGATAGCCTGGAGTATATCTTGTATAAATTTTACACATACAGGTGCTGTATACTGGGGGGTCAGGTAGAAATGCATTAGATTACCCCGGTTAGCATAGTCCATAATCAACATAGTATACTGATAACTGTAGAAATGTTCGCCAAATTGGCTGACTATACGTACCCTGGGTCCCATATTGACGGCCAACCTGTAGTGGACAATGTTCGGGTGTGGCCGCGGCTGACGGCTGGCCATCAGTTTCATTATTTCTTTTTCCAGATAAACATGTGTACGATCCCATGTATATAGGTTGTCGGCTCTGGGATCCAGGTGTACGATTTTGGCGGCAAACGGCTGCTGATACAGTGGTCCAGTGCCCAGATAGTGTCGTTCCCATTGGGTTAGCAGTCTAATCTATATTAGATAGTGGGTAATTAAATAGGACAGTTAGTTTTTAGTGTCTCTCTCTCTATGTGTGTGTGTGTGTGTGTGTAAAAAAACATTTACTTTTTCTCCAAATATACCTAAAATTACCTGTCCTTGAATTCCTTGGCCCAACACATTCGGACTAAACAGTAGGCCACTGTCGGCCAATCGTTGTCTAAGTTGTTGTAGATTAGCTGGACTTAGTAGCCGATCATCTGAATGCGGATAATGCATAAACAATTCACCCATAACCGGATGATAGCCCTGGCCATCCTGATGTTGCCTCGGTGGCCACGGCTGACCATAAAGCGGACTCATCCATGTTATCCGACCTAATGGTACGTCGGGTATTGGCGGCAAGGGTGGTGGCTGGCCTTGGAGTTCGGGCGGCAGCTGCTGCTGCTGTAGCTGATAGGCGGCTGCAGCGGCAGCTGGATCTGGTATGTCGGCTACCGGTGCCTGTTGTTGTGGTTGTTTGAAATACTTGTGTCGTTTTCTAAGCTCCGGATTAACCGGATCCGAGCCGGCACGTAGTCGTCTCAGAGGACGGGGAGCGGCTGCGGCAGCTTCGGCGGCGGCGTCCACTATCAATGGACTGGCCGACCGACGTCTACGGCCTAGCCTAACATATCGTGCCCGTTCCTCAAGCATATGTCTGCCATAATCATCGTCATCGTCGGGCACCTGTCTATCCATTCCCCATTTTGCATGTACTGCCGTTTGATTGGATCCCCAATGCGTGGGCGACCATACGGATGGCGACGCCTGTGCCGACCACTCGTACTCTATATCCATAGTATCTGTTTCTGTTGGCTGTTGTTGTTGTTCGTCGGCCGGCACCGGTAGGTCCGGTAGTTGTTGTTGTTGTTGAGGATTGTTGTTGGCGTCCAAATCAACTACTCGGTCGACCATTTCTGATACTAACTGTCTGATAGCTGCTGCTTCCTGTTGTGAATCGGCGGTAGTGTTGTTGGGGTTATTGTTTTCATCCGACTCCTCATCGACTACCCTATCGACCATTTCCATCAATACCTGTCTGGCTTCTGGATCTATACTACTATTATTGTCGGTATCATCGACTATCGGTGCTGGTTGTTGTCTGTCCATACCTATTGTCCAACACTGTTTGCTTATTGTTGGGGGGGGGAGGGGTAGTCGGAGTATTGAATTGGTAGGTGCTATCAACCTGTGTATCCTAAACTTAATCACTTAAACAAACAAATTAATTAAATTTTTTTTATCAATTTTTTTTAAATAAAAACATTATTGTTATTTTTTTCTAAAATTACAAATATTTTTAATTTATTAAATTTTTTTAAATGTTAAAATTTAAGTTTTCAAAAAAAAAAATCATTCATCAATTTATAATTGATTTTGTTTATTGTGAGTGAGTGAGTGAGTGAGTGAGTGAGTGAGTGAGTGAGTGAGTGAGAGAGAGAAAGTTAACTAAAAATTATATTTCAAACTTAAATATGAATTGTTTTATTCATAGAAAATAAAGTTTTAAAAAAATAAATTTAATTAATTAATTTTATTACACCTGTATATATATATATATTCAATATGTTGTTACCTGTGCTTTACTATACATAACATATAACAACACAACAACACCATCACCACTACCCTATCACCACAAACACCTGTTCCCCTCTGTAAATACAGTACTATTACTTAACCAGATAATCGTCACTTGAATACCGGTTAATAGACATACGATTCTGGGCGTACAACAGCTCCATATCGACCGGCAACCGCTGGTCGGCTAACTGATCGGCATATTGTCGGAAAAACGATAGTCCATCATCGGTCAGGTGCCGACCCTGAGGGTCAGCCCTACGCAACATTGACTTCAACATAACAGCTGTACTATGTTTATCGTTACACAAATATTCTGACCATTCCCTATCGGCCATTTGTCGATAGGGTGCCATCGATTTGATTTCGGCGTAACCAAAATCGCATAGTTTAACCTTATAGGGTACCGGTGCTGGTGCTGCCGGTGTTGCTGATGCTGTTGCTGTTGCTGTTGCTGTTGTTGGTTGTTGACTACCACCACCACCACCACCATCACTGATCGAAAATACGACAACATTATCGACTTTGATATCCCTGTGACATACCTGTGCAACCAAATGTAGATAATCGATAGCCCATAGTATTTGTTGGATAAATTTCATACAAACCCTGGGCGTATAGCGATCAGTATAGTAGAAATTTTTCAAATCACCCAGATCCCCGAGCTCCATTACCAACATTGACCATTGATAGCTATAGTATGGTTCCTGGTATTTGGTAAGCATACGTACCCGGGGTCCCAGATTGACGGCCAGTAAATATTGGACAATATTCGGATGATGGGGGGGTTCGGGCGGTTCGTGACTGGCCAGTCGTTTCATGATTTCTTTTTCCAAATAAATACGTTTACGTTCGGTATTGTCGACATCCCATTCCGGATCGAAATAGACAAGTTTGGCGGCAAACGGTCGTCCAGTTAGATGGTCAGTCCGGTTGTTGTTGTCATCCGGTTTACCACTGGGCAGATAATAGCCCTCCCATTTGGTCAACAGTTTAGCCTATAGTAGTCAAACAAACAGTTAAAAAGTTAGATATCTATGTGTGTGAAAAAAAAATCTATACATACTTTTTGATTGAATACACCTTGAATAATGGCTCCCTGTGCACCCCTACCTAACTGTCCCGATTGAAATTCTAGGCCATAGTTAGCCAATCGTTGTTTAAGTTCATCTAGATAATCACCCGGATCATATTCATCGTATTCATCTTTCAAGCGATAGTGATCCCATTGTCTCATAAATAGTTCACCTTTGACCGGATACCGGCGCTGGCCAGCCGGCAATGTCGACAGATCTGGTTGCTGACCGTAAAACGGACTGAGCCATGTAACCGGTCCATCCAACGGATCGCTTAGTTTTTCATCGTTATCGATGGCCTGCTGTCGGGTCTGCCGGTCCCTGTCCTGTACCGGTTCGGGTGCCTCTCGGATCCATTCGGCTGGCGGTTGCCAACCGGGTTGCGGCGGTTTCATGGGTACTGATAGTCGTCGTCCAGCCGCCGCCGCCGGCCCTTGATTTCGGTGGTCAACAACAATCTGTGCAGTGGTAGACCTACGTCTCAGTCCTAGCCGGGCATACCGTTCCCTTAGCTGATTCAGTTGTACGTAATCTTCTTTGATTTGTTTATTACTGCCATCGTTGTCGATGTCATCACTACTACCGCTACCACCACTGCTGTCCCATTGGTAGGCCATGTTTTTTTCGGGGGAGGGGGAGGTGTGTTTACTGTCTACCTATCTGTTCTCACTTGTATTGTTTGTTTGTTTGTTTTATCAGTTAATATTAGTTTATTTTTGTTAATTAAAAATTTATTTTTAACTAAAAATCTATTGATTGTTTGATTGCAATTAAAAAAACATTGTTTTTTTAAATAAAAATATTTTTAAACTATCTTTTTCATGTTTTGAAAATTTTTATTTTTAATAAAAAAATTAAATTTTAATTATAAATTTCAACAAAAATTAAATTTTTGTTAATTAGTGTTTTTTTTAAGTTTTTTTAAAAAAAACTAGTGTTATATAAAAATTAAAACCAAAAAAATGAATTTAATTTATAATTTTCATTAAATAGTGAAAACACTTTCAATAATAATAATTAATGGGTTAGGAGTGATTAGGTTTAGGGACACACACATGTCACAGCACCTACCAATTCAATACCCCCCACTAATCCAACAACATCACACTAGCCGTCACCCAAAACAATAAGCAAACAATATATATATAGATATTTTTTAGGACAACAACACACAGGTATGGACAGACAACAAACAACACCAACAGTCAATCATACCAACGATGATGATAGTAGTAGTAGTAGTAGTATAGATCCAGAAGCCAGACGGCTATTGATGGAAATGGTCGATAGGGTAGTCGATGAGGAGTCGGAGGAGGAGGAGGAGTCGGATGTAAACAACAACCCCTACACTACCGCCGATTCACAGGATTTACAACAGGAAGAAGCAGCAGTCAGACAGTTAGTATCCGAAATGGTCGACACTGTAGTCGATTTGGACACTAGTCGTCCGCCCAGACCTAGACGGCGAACCAAATCATCAATTGGGATGACGCCCACGCCCACTGATAGCTGGTATAGACCACCAGCACCAGTACCTGCTGTACCATCGATACCCACCGAACCGTTGGCACCAGTACTTGACAGGACAAGTTGGTCGGTAGACAATCTCGATCGAGTACATCAGTCATTGTTGGGGTATAGACCACCCGTAACACCACAGATACCTGAACCGATTAGGCCAGTAGTTGTTGACCACCGTCGCGGCAGATATGGATCGGTAGACAATCTCTATCGGTTGTCGTCACAGCAATCGTTGTCACCGGATTTCTATCGGTTAGTTGAACCCAAAGCCCGACGACCTGATCAACAGCAACAGCTCAGACAGTTAGCACCCAGACTACCGTCGTTTTTCGATACCGAAGCCGGTTCAGGATCTCCGCCACACTTGTTTATGTCGGCACTGGACGGTTATGTAGGTAAGGGCAGCGGCAGCGGTAGTCCAGGTAAACACAGCAGAAAAGGTGAACTATTCCAACACAATGCCGATACTATCGAATCCGTATCGGTCGATGACTATAGCCAACTGTCCCTGGAGTTGGCTTATTATGGTTTTCATTTGGATAATCAGGATATTATTGGCAGGGGATCGACAGCATTGGTAATTACCGGTACTTATGGACCAAATGTATGTGTAGTTTGTCTGTATGTCTATGTGTGTGTGTGTGTGTGTGTGTGTGTGTGTGTGTATAGTTGGACATTAAGTATTAATAATTATTATTTATTTTTAAAAAAAACAAATAATTTATAGATTCATACAAATTTGATGTCTAGTGAGGCCGAGTATCTCAATGGTGACGACCGACTCCTGGAAGTACGGGTTGGCCAAAAATTTGCCGCTAAATATACCCACTATACCCGTACTTCTACCAATCATAAGCGTTTCCAACTGAACATGGAGAAGCTAGTAATGAAACAGATCGGCCGTCACCCGAATTGTGTTACCTATAGGATGGCTATCGGGTTAGGTCATCGGGAACTGATTGACTACAATGGCAACCAGTTCTATAGCTATGAACATAACCTACTGTTGATGGACTGGGCCGACCAGGGTGATCTGTTGCACTTTATTTATGATTCAGGTCAATATACAGCTGAACTGTGCGTACAGTTTATGCGTGAACTGTTGGCCGGGCTCAGGTATCTACACAGTATAGACATTACACACGGTGACATACATACGGGTAATGTATTGATTTTTACAGTCTACGACCAACCAATCAACACCAACACCAACAATAATCAGATAACAACAGTGCCAGGTATACCATCAGCACCATCAGCACCATCAGCACCATCAGCACCATCAGCACCATCAGCACCATCAGCACCACCCGAACCAACCTATGTGGCCAAATGGGGTGATTTTGGTTTTGCACAGATCAGGGTATTGGCCGACGGCAATCAATATACGGACAATGATAGTGAACATCGGAGACTATTGTTTGATGATTTGATCAGTTTGAGCCGTTTGTTTAGGACATCGATGATATTGAGACCAAAATATCGATTAGACATTGAAAATCATCCGGAGCTTAATGAATGGCTACAGTTAGCCGACTGTTTGCTAACTATTACCAATGGCGATATCAATGTAATCTATCAACGATATCCATATTTATTAGGGAGGGGAGGGGAGAATAGTTAGTTAGTCAGGTAAGGGTAGGGTAGGTATGTTTGAACTGACCGTTTGGGTAAGTGCTTGTAATTAATAAATTTATTAAAAAACTATAAAAGTTTCACTTATTATTATTTTTTTTGATTTAATTATTATATACTGTAATAATAATGGTATTAATACAATATACTGTATATATACAGTATATTATATTATTTTATTTTTGATACCCGTGCTTGTAATATAATAAATAGTCAGTCAGTCAGTCAGGTTAGGTTAGGTTAAGTTGAGGTTAGGTTGAGGTTAGGTTGAGGTTAGGTTGAGGTTAGGTTGAGGTTAGGTTGAGGTTAGGTTGAGGTTAGGTTGAGGTTAGGTTGAGGTTAGGTTGAGGTTAGGTTGAGGTTAGGTTGAGGTTAGGTTGAGGTTAGGTTGAGGTTAGGTTGAGGTTAGGTTGAGGTTAGGTTGAGGTTAGGTTGAGGTTAGGTTGAGGTTAGGTTGAGGTTAGGTTGAGGTTAGGTTGAGGTTAGAACAGGTAAGGGTAAAGGTATGTTTGAGCTGACCGTTTGGGTAAGTGTTTGTAAATAATAAATTTATTAAAAATAACTAAAAGTTTAACTTATTATTTTTTTTTGATTTTAGATACCAGTGCTTGTATTGTATAATATAATAAATAGTCAGTCAGTTAGGTTAGGTTAAGGTTAGAACAGCTTAGGGTAAGGTATGTTTGAACTGACCGTTTGGGTAAGTGCTTGTAATTAATAAATTTATAAAAAAAACTAAAAGTTTCACTTATTATTATTATTATTAATTTTTATTTACTATATACTGGTACTAATACAATATATATTTACAGTATATTATAGATTATTTTAGATTTTAGATACCAGTGCTTGTACTGTATAATAAATTGTCAGTCAGTCAGGTTAGGTTAGTCCATGTTTGTTTGTATGTGTGTGTGTGTGTGTGTGTGTCTGTGTATGTGTAAACAGGTAAGTGTAAATGGTAACTGTGCTTGGTAAATCCATATAATTATTTATATATATATATATATATGTGTGTGTTTGTAAATAATGCTATTAAAAAAAAACTATTTTTTTTGTTCATAAAATTAATATTTTTTGAAAACAATTTATTTGTTTTTATTAATCAATCATAAAATTTTGAGTTAATATTTTACTATTTAGTTAAAAATAGTTGCAAAAAACATAAATAATATTTTGCATCAATTAATTTAATTTAATTATATTATTATTATTGTTGTTGTTGTGGTAATAATAAATTTTTTTCAAATAATTATCCGCATAATCTGTTAGATGCAAACAGTGTCGGCTAGTGGGCATACCGTTGAAACCGTACGGGCAGTAGCTATGCGTATAGGCGCCCATATCTTCAAAAACAATATGATCGCCAATTTGCAGCTCAGGCATCACTATATCTCTGGCAATACAATCCAAACTGGTACAGGTTGGTCCCCACAGTGTACTAGTATACCATTGTTTGACTGTGCAACTATCATCTACCGGTGCTGCTCCGCTACTACTACTACTACTACTAGCACCGATAAGCACCGGTACGGGCCTGATTTGTTTGCCAATCATTTTGGCTACAGTAAAACTGCCGAATATACCGTCGTTCAGATAGTACATTACATGCTGTTGAGGGTCAGGTAGGTTATGGTTGGTATCGGTGGTAGTGGTGGTGGTGGTGATGTTGGTGCCACCAGTAGTTTTGTTGACTACAACACGTTTGGATATTATACGTGTTAACAATGTGAAAGCTGCTGCAGCATAGTAGGTACCCGGTTCGGCAATTATCTGTATACTACTACTACTACCTCTACTACTACTAGGTTCGGGTGCTGGAAAATGTAGGTCCAGTGCCTGGTTAATAGCCAGGGCAATCGTATCGAAAGTGGCCACTTCCGTGACCAATTGGTCAAAATAACAACGATCAGTGCCGGGAAAACCGCCGCCCAGATCCAGTACAGTCATACGGGGGAAACCCATTTGCTGGCTGATGTCGAACACTTGACGGGCCATTTCGATGGCCCGCCGGTAGGTGAGTGCCGACTGGCAAAAGGCGCCGACATGAAAGGCTACGCCCACTGGACGTAAGTCCAGTTGTCGGCACAGTTCAAGCAATTGTCTACACTCGGGTAGAGTAGCGCCAAATTTGTCGCCCAACTTATAGTAGGATCCGGTTTCGTCTACTTTCAGCCGTAACAGTAGCCGAGCACCGGGATGTAGACGTTCCAATTTGAATAGCTCTTCCTCGCCATCAACCGTAACCAATGATATACCCATTTTCCTGGAGTAGACTATCGATGATTCAGTTTTATTTGGATTGGCATAGACTATAGAGCCGGGATCGGCACCAATGGTCAGTACGGTTTCGATTTCATGCTTTATATGTGTAATACATACCGATTAGTGGATTAGGTTTTTTTCATTAGAGGAGGGGGCTGGTAGATAAATATATTATAGGGTAGATTACACATACCTGACTGGCACAGTCAAAGCCGCAGCCCATGGCTATCAATAGCTTAAGTAGCGGCTGAAATGGATTACATTTGACGGCATAGTAGGGCCTGACTCTGGGCATCAGTTTAAGCCATTGTTCATGTTTTTTGATAACCGTTTCCACATTGAATATGTTTAGCGGTTCATCCGATTTTAAGTTAATATATTTCGATATCATATTAACTAAATTATTATTATTATTATTATTATTAGACATTATTAGGTATTTTTGTTGTAATTTGTTTTAATTTTAATAAATAATTATATAATAGACAAAAAAACATATATATGTAATATATATATACTGTTATATATTATACTAAACAGTATTATAAAATTTTATATAAATTATTTTATATTATTAATTATTTTTTTTGTAAACTCACACATCATATCAAATCTGGGCACAAATTTATTATTATTATTATTATTATAGTAAACGATATATATTACAATGAAATATTTTATTATATGGAAAAAAACTAAAAATATTTTAAGTAGAATTTTTAAAAAAAAAATAAAAACAATATTATTATATTTATATTTAAAAGTTTTTAAAAAAAATTAATTTGGAGTATAATAACTAATTAAAAAAATAAAATAAAATAAAAAATATATTATGTAATTAATAATTATAAAAAAAATATATATTATTTATTAGTTATTATCGTTATTATTATTTATTAAAATCATATAAATTATTTTATTTATTTATTTAATTTTTTGTAGACTCACCACATAGTTAGACATATAAATCTGGGTAAAAATATTTTTAAAAATTTTTTTTTATAGTTAATAAATTTTAAACATATTTATTTTGTGACAATATATATAT
This sequence comes from Oppia nitens, assembly GCF_028296485.1. Lineage (NCBI taxonomy): Eukaryota > Metazoa > Arthropoda > Arachnida > Sarcoptiformes > Oppiidae > Oppia > Oppia nitens. Next base: position 38,161 of record NW_026533214.1, on the reverse strand, counting down.
TATAATGCAATTTATTTGCAAAGTTTTAGTGAAAATCAAAAATTATTAATTAATTAATATTTTAAGTTGATTTGATTTGATTTTTTTTAAGTAAAACAATATTTTTATTTATATTATAAAAGTTATAAAATTAATTTATATAATCTAAATAAAATATAATATACATAAGTAATAGAAATTTAGTTTTTTTTAAATATCTAATTAATGATTACACAATAATGATTATTATTATAATAGTAAATATAAATTATATAAATGATTTAATTTAATTTATATATTAAAAAAAAAGTTTTATTGCACTTAATTAACATTGAAAAAAAAATTTATTAATTAGTTTACTTTTTTTAAAGTTTTTATTTTAATTAAATAAAGTTTCAAAGGGTTAATTTTGAAATAAATATAAATAAACAAAATAATAATTTTTTTTTTGATAATAATAATAAAAACAAGTTTTTTTATGATAAAATATATAGCATTTATTTATTAGAAAATATTTAATCATTTAATCATTTAATTATACTTTTATCTAATGTTTATGTTTAAACTTTTACTTATATTCAAACAGTATTGTATTGTATTTATATTAAAAAAAAAAATAAAGTAAAAATTATTTTTTTAAAAAAAAAATTATCTCAAAAAAAATAATTAAAATATAAATCTAACTTTTTTTCTAACTACTACTACTACTACTTATAAAAGTAAATTTAATAACAAAAAATTGTCTAGTTCATTTTTTATTATTAAAAAAAAATTACAGTATTTATTATGAATAATACATATTTTATTTATTATTAATTAACTATTATTAACTAATTAATGATTACAAATTACACATGATTATTATTATTATTATTATAATAAAGTAAATATATATATATATATATATATATATATATATATAATTTTTTTCTTGCACTTAATTAACATTGAAAAAAATTTTCCAAAATATTTAATTTATTATTTAGATTAGGATTTTTTAATAAATTTTTATTTAACTAAATAAAGTTTTAGTCAAAGAGTTAATTTAAAAAAAAAAATAAATAATTAAAACAAAGTAACTATTTTTTTGATAATAATCGTAATAATAATTATTTTTTTTGGTTGATAAATATATATCATTTATTTATTACAAAATTTTTAATCATTTAATTTTAGATTTTATCAAATGTTTATGTTTAAAGTTTTTTCTTATATAAATATTATTTATATACTGTATATAAAAAATAAAGTAAAAAATATTTTTTTTAAATTATCTCAAAAATTAAAAAAATATATAAATCTAACTTTTTTTCTAACTACTACTACTACTACTACTACTACTACTACTACTACTACTACTACTACTACTACTACTACTACTCATAGTAAAAGTAAATTTAAAATATAAAAAATTATCTAGTTTATTTTTTTATTAGTAAATAAAATTTACATTATTTTTATTATGACTAATAGATATTTTGTTTATCAATTAATTAAAAAAATAATTGTAAAAAATTGTGTAATTTAAAAAATAATAATACTATAATTAAAAAATTATATAAAAATTTAATTTGTTATGATATAGTTATTTTATTTACACTAAAAACAGATAGATCATCACTGGGAGGGGTTGGGGGGTATCATAAAACAAATAACCAAATTACCCAGGTAGTAGTAGTTATACACACCTATACCTTATATATACATACCTATACCTATCCTATGACTAACCTATCCTAAATTAAATCTGGATATCGGTCATAGATTACATTGATATTGCCGTCAATTTTTAGCAGATCATCAGCTAATTGAGTCCATGGCTTCAATAGCAGCAGCTCCGGGTGCTGGTCGTTGTAGTGTTCACCCGACGGTAGTTTAGCTGTCGCCCATTTGATCAGTGTATCGGTAAACAATTCGGACAAACTGGCCAGATCACGGCACAAATAGCGTCGATGTTGATCATCGGTACGATACTGATGGCCGGCCAGCTCCTGGATCTGCGACAATCCAAAATCAGACCATTTGGCCACATATCCGGGTATACCCGGCACTGGTAGTAAACTGGTAGTAGTAGTGGTAGTAGTAGTAGTAGTAAAAATCAATACATTACCCGTATGTATATCGCTATGTGTAATACCTAAACCATGTATATACTGGAGTCCATGTAACAAATCTTGCATAAACTGGATACAAGTGCCCACTGTATACACTGACTTATCATTGGTTAGAAAATCAAATAAATCACCATGGTCAGCATAGTCCATAATCAACAATGTATGATCGTAACTTAGGAAACTGTCGTCCATATATGTACACAGTTGGGCAGGACCTAAACTAATGGCCAGTCTATAGGTTAGACAATTGGGATGTCGGCCTAAATGTTTCCATACTAGCTTCTCCATATTGAGTCGGGCACGTTGAAACGGTCGGGTACTACCGGTAAAGTGTATGTATTTGGCTGCAAACCGTTGGCCTACTAGTCCACTGTTAAGATACTCGGCCTCGACGGCCATCAAATTGCTTAACTGTTTTGAAATCAAAACATAAAATGGTATTATAATACAGTATTAAGTGTTATCCGACAAATAGTCTATACTACCCATCCCTTCCCCTCACCCTCCCCCCAATAAAAAACAACTCATACATACATTTGGACCGTACGTACCGATAACTACCGATCCAAATCTACCTTGGCCAATTGTTTCCTGGCCTAAAATCAGGCCATAGTTGGCCAACTCCTGGCACAGTAGCTGATAGTCATTGTCCGTTAGGGACTGAATATTATTGTCGTCGACATTGTGCTGGAATAGCTCACCTTTGTTGACCACTTGTTGTTGACTACCGGTTCCCGTCCCCTGATGATGATGATGATAATAGCCGTCCAGTGCACTCATAAACAAGTGTGGCCCGGGACCAGTCATAAATGCTTGTTGTTGTTGTGTTGGTGGTCTGGGAGCTAACATCCTAAGCTGATTCAGTAGGAGGTGCTGCTGCTGCTGTCCAGTAGTTTTAGTCTGCAGTTGGCCATAGAAATCATTAGATAATTGATTAGGCAATTGATTGGTCGACTTAGTCCTGTTAAGTACCGGTGCCGGTGATGATGGAGGTGGTGGTATATACCTATCCGTTTCAATTGTTTTTGTCCTATTCCTAGCCCGGGGTCGACGTATGAGAGTGGCATTCAGTTCAGGCCTATGATCATCGATGTACTGGTGATTATCATCTGAAACAACTTTGTCGACCATATCTGCCAATACCTGTTTGACGGCTGTCTCATGTGTAGTGTTGTTGTTGTTGTTGTTGTCCTCGACTACCCTATCGATAATACCTGACAATACCTGACTGGCCTCTGAATCGATGATTGACACACCAGTGTTATCAATGCTATCGTGAGGAACTGTATCTATTTGTCTGGCCATAGGTTTGATAGGGTAGGGTTGAATTGATAGGTGCTTTGTATATATGTCCTAAACTTAGTTATTAAAAAAATTGTGTTTTTCTATATTTAAAAAACAAATTAAAAATTAACATTATTTTTATATAAACAATATTTTTAAAACAATATTATTTTTATTGTTGTAATAAATAAATATACTATTGTTAAATACTAACTACTAAAATAACTATAAAACATTAAAAACTTATAAATGAATAATAAAATTTTTTTTTAATAACTTATAAATATATACTTACCATAGGTTTTACTGTATTATTATACAGTACAAGCACTGGTATCTAAAAATAAAGCCTAATCTACTGTAATATACTGTATATACAGTATATTGTATTATTACAGTATATAATAAATCACAAAAAATAATAATAAGTGAAACTTTTAGTTATTTTTTTTTTTAAAAAAAATTATTATTTACAAGCACTTACCCAAACGGTCATCAGCTCAACAACATACCCTACCCATACCTGTTGCCTAACCTAACTGACTAACTGACTGACTGACTGACTGACTGAACTATTCCCCTAATAAATCTGGATATTTTTCATAGATTTCATTGATATACGGGCCAATATCTTTCAAAGTGTAAGCTAAATCTAGCCATAAGTATAACTGTAACTGTAGCTACGGGAGTTCATCATCATCATCTAGTAGTCCACTACCACCACTAGCACCGTTACCATCGGTTATTTGTTTCCTAGCCCTATCGATCATTGGTGACCTAAACATATCGGATACATCAGATAAATCGGCTGACAATAGGCTATTATGATCGTTATCGGTCAGGTACTGATGACCGGCCGCCAATTTACGTATCTGTGCCATACCAAAGTCACACCATTTGGCCACATAGGTTGGTTGTGATGATGGTGGCAATGGTGGTGGTGGTGATGGTGATGGTATCCCGGATACTGTTGGCACTGGTGTTAGCTGATTGTTGGTTGTGGTGTTGTTGACCGTAAAAATTACGGTCATTACCCGCGTGTATGTCACCGTGTGTTATATCTAAGCTATGCAAGTGCCTGAGCCCGGCTAACAGTTCACGTATAAACTATATACAAATGGCCGGTGTGTACCGATTGGTTTGATTGATAAATTGGTCTAGATCACCTTGGTCGGCCAAGTCCATCAACAATAGGCTATGTTCGTAGCTATAGAACTGGTCGCCACTGTAATCAACGAATCGCCGATGACCTAAACCAATGGCCAGCCTATAGCTAACACAATTCGGGTGACGGCCTACATGTTTCATAACTAGCTTCTCCATGTTGAATAGGTAACGATAATAATCGCCAGCCGTTTCGTTGAAATGTGTATATTTAACGGCAAACCTTTGGCCTACCTGTACTTCGATGAGATGGTCGTTACCGTTGAGATACTCGGCCTCAATAGGCAACAAATTTCTATGAATCTATAAATTATTATTATTATTATTATTAGAGAGAGAGAGAGAGAGAGAGAGAGAGAGAGAGAGAGAGAGAGAGACTTAATAAGTTTAACTAAATGGCCAATTATGTAGTTCTATATATACCACACACACACACTCACACACACACACACACTCACACACACACACACACACACATACACTCACTCACACACACACACACACACACACACACACACACACACACACACACACACACACACAAACACACACAAACACAAACAAACAAACACACACACACACACACACACACACACAAACACACACACACTGTTAAACATACATTTGGTCCATACGTACCGGTAACTACTGTTCCTCTAGTTCCCCTACCAATGATATTCTGATTGTCTAAATTAAAACCATAATCAGCCAACTCCAGGCACAGTTGCTGATAGTCATCCACCGATAGTGTGGATTCAATAGTATCGGCATTGTGTTGGAATAGTTCACCTTTTATGGGATTACGACGACTACCTTTCCGTCGCTCAGGACTACCCGATCCCTTACCTACATAGCCGTCCAGTGCCGACATAAACAAGTGTGGCCGAGGTCCTGAACCGGCCGGGGTATCGAAAAACGACGGCTGTCTGGGCGCTAACTGTCTGAGCTGTTGCTGTTGATACGGTTGTCCGGCTTTGGGTTCTACTTCTTTATAGAAATCAGCTGACAATTGATCGTCCAGTCGATAGAGATTGTCTACCGACCAACTTCTCCGGTCAGTTTTTGGACTAATCGGATCGGTTATCACTGGTTCGGGTGGTGTATAAGTCGGCGTACCAATCGATTTGGTTGGCGGTCTATGTCTGATCGGACGATAAGGACGACCACTAGCATTGTCTGCACCGACTGTCTGTTCCTGTTGTTGTTGTTGTTGTTGTTGTTGTTGTGGATTGTTGTTTGCGTCCAAATCAACTACTCGGTCGACCATTGCCGATACTAACCGACTGACCATTTGTTGATCATCATCGATGAGGATACCATTTTCCGACTCCTCCTTGACTGCCCTATCGATTATTTCCGTCAATAAATCTCTGGCTTCTGGATCTATACTATCGACTGGTGGTGTTGTTGTAGTTGTTGTCGACATACTAGTAGTGTTCGTCGGATTATTTGGACTTAGTTTGCGTTTAGGTGTCTTCTCTCTGTCCATACCTGTTGTTGTTGTTGTTGTCCACACAAATACCTGTATCTTAATGTTGAGTGTGTTGTTGAATAGGTAGGTGCTGTGTGTGTGTGTGTGTCCTAAACCCTGTCCTAAACTTTTAACTTTTTCAATTGTTTTTGTTTGTTTGTTTGTTAATTTTTATTTTAAATTTTTATATATTATTAGTTTTTTTACTTGAAAAAAAAATAAAATTAAAATTATTTTTTTTTGTTTTATTTTCAATTATCTAAACAATCGACAAAATTAATTTTTTGATTATATTCATATAAAGTACAGTTAAATTACTAATCAATTACTACATAATAATTATTATTTACAAAACACTGGTTATATATGACTATAGCCAAAATGGTTGGGCACACATACACACCCTTACCCGACACACCTGTTCAACTAAAAAAACTAATTAACCCACAAATAAATTAGGATATATACGATAGATATCATTGATATCGGTGCCAATAGTTTTCAAACTGTCAGCTAACTCTAGCCATACTACTAGGTCCGGGTGTACTCTACCTCCTCGTCCTCCTCGTCCTCCTCGTCCTCCACCAAGGGGTTGGCCATCATTATCATAGCACTGAACCCACATAATCATTGAATACTGAAACAATTGGCCCAAACTTTCCAAATCTGTTGACAATTTTTTATGATATCTATCATCGGTTAGACCACTGGCCCTGATCTGTGCTAAACCAAAATCACACCATTTGGCCACATAGGTTGGTGATGGTGCTGATGATGGTATGGGTATAACTGACACTAGTGGTGGCACTGGTGTTACCTGTTTGTTGTTGGCGCTGTTGGTGTTGTTGACCGTAAAAATCAATACATTACCTGCATGTATATCACCGTGTGTTATCAGCAAACTATGTAGATACCTGAGCCCGGCCAGCAGTTCACGCATAAATTGGATACACATACCGGCCGTAAACTTCCGTTTTAGTCTATCTACGAAATTCAATAGATTACCTTGGTCAGCATAATCCATCAACAATAGGTTATGTTCATAGCTATAGAATCGATCGCTTCGGTAGGTAATCAGTTTCCTCACACCTAAACTGATGGCTAGTCTATAGGTTACACAATTGGGGTGTCGACCGATTCGTTTCATTACCAGCTTCTCCTGATTGAATTGATAACGTATGAATAGGCCAGTAGTAGTCGGAGAAAAGTGTATGTATTTGGCGGCAAACCGTTGGTTAACTATTATACCGCCCAAGCCGTCAACATTGAGATACTCGGCCTCAATGGCCATCAAATTGTTTCTAATCTATAATTTGAATAAATAAATAAATATAATAATAATTAATATATAATTAGTACATAACTGGGTGTCTAAACAGTCTATTATTATGTATAAGGGACAGACACCTAAACACATACATACATACATTTGGTCCATAAGTACCACTAACTACCTGTCCAATTGAGCCCTGGCCAATCACCTGATTGTCTAAATTTAAACCATAGTAAAACAACTCCTGGCACAGTTGCCGATAGTCATTGTCCGATAGGGATTCAATAGTATCGGCATTGTGTTGGAATAGTTCACCTTTTCTGCTGGGTTTACCTGGACTACCGCTGCCGCTGCCCTTACCTACATAGCCGTCCAGTCCGCTCATAAACAAGTGTGGCTGCGGTCCTGAACCGGCCGGGGTATCAAAAAACGACGGTAGTCTGGGTGCTAACCGTCTGAGCTGTTGCTGTTGATCAGGTCGTATGGCTTTGGGTTCAACTAAACGATAGAAATCAGTCGACAATGACTGCCGCAACCGATTGATATTGTCTACCGACCAACTCCTCCTGCCGTCAAGTGGTGCCGGCCTAACCGGTTCGGGTGGTGTATACCAGCTATCAGTTTCAATTGATTTGGTTCGTGGTCTATGTCTGGTCGGACGATAAGGTGGACGACGACGACTAGCATTGTCTGCACCGACTGTCTGCTGCTGCTGTTGTTGTTGTTGTTGTTGTTGAGGATTGTTGTTGTCGTCCAAATCGACTACTCGGTCGACCATTTCTGATACTAACTGACTGACCTGCGGATACACATACATATCTCTATCATCATCTATGGTATTGTTGGGGTTGGGGTTGTTGTTGTTTTCATCATCGGCTACTACCCTATCGACCATTTCCATCAATACCTGTCTGGCTTCTGGATCTATACTACTACTACTACTACTACTACTACTACTACTAATATTGTTGGTATCATCGACTGGTGCTGTTTGTTGTCTGTCCATACCTATTGGTGGTGGTGTTGTTGTTGTTGTATTATACAAATACCTGTATGTATATCAAATAGGTAGGTGCTGTGTGTGTCACCTAAAGCTGTCCTAAAATTTATTTCTCAATTATTTCTCAATTATATTTTAATTGTTGTTTTAGTTTAATTTTTTTTAATTTTTATATAACACTTGTTTTTATTACTAAAAATAACATAATTATTAAAAAAAAAATTATTGTTGTTTGAAATAAAATCATAAATCATTTATATATATTTTTTGGTTATTTTTTGTTTGTTTTTTTAAATCAGTTAATTATAATTTTTTTGTATTGTATTTATATACGTTAGGTTAGGTTGAGGTTAGGTTGAGGTTAGGTTGAGGTTAGGTTGAGGTTAGGTTGAGGTTAGGTTGAGGTTAGGTTGAGGTTAGGTTGAGGTTAGGTTGAGGTTAGGTTGAGGTTAGGTTGAGGTTAGGTTGAGGTTAGGTTGAGGTTAGGTTGAGGTTAGGTTGAGGTTAGGTTGAGGTTAGGTTGAGGTTAGGTTGAGGTTAGGTTGAGGTTAGGTTGAGGTTAGGTTGAGGTTAGGTTGAGGTTAGGTTGAGGTTAGGTTGAGGTTAGGTTGAGGTTAGGTTGAGGTTAGGTTGAGGTTAGGTTGAGGTTAGGTTGAGGTTAGGTTGAGGTTAGGTTGAGGTTAGGTTGAGGTTAGGTTGAGGTTAGGTTGAGGTTAGGTTGAGGTTAGGTTGAGGTTAGGTTGAGGTTAGGTTGAGGTTAGGTTGAGGTTAGGTTGAGGTTAGGTTGAGGTTAGGTTGAGGTTAGGTTGAGGTTAGATTAGGTTTGTATGTCAATTTTTCAGACTAACTTTTTCAAAAGTTTTTTATTATTATTTATTTAATAATTATTATTATTTTCAAGCACTGGTATATTTATTTTTTTTAATACATACTAATCCATGTTCAGCGGCACACTTAACTACTATTGACCAAAAAAAAAACAAACATTGAACTAACCTCCTAACTTGGACACTATCCCTATCCCATTTCACCCCACCCACACCTACCCAACTAATCGCCTAATAAATTTGAATATCGTTCATAGATAACATTGATATTACCATTGGTATCACTAGCTGTTAAATCATCGACTAACTGTAGCCATGGTTGTAGCTCAGGGCTATTTGTATTGCTGGCGGCAATCATCAAACTAAACAAATTGCTCAACAAAAATAGATCCCGTTTCAATTTTTCCAGATGTTCATCAGGGGTCCGATACTCTTGTTTAGCCCATACACGTATTTTTGAAAAACCAAAATCACACCATTTGGCCACATAGGTAGGTATGGGTGTAGGTGCGGGTATGGGTGGTATACCGGCGGCAACTGCTGGTGGCACTGGTGTTACCTGATTGTTGGTGTTGGTGTTAGTGTTGGTGTTGTTGTTGACCGTAAAAATCAATACATTACCAGCATGTATATCGCCGTGTGTTATACCCAGACTGTGCAGATACCTGAGCCCGGCCAACAGTTCGGTCATAAATTGTATACATAGCACCATTGTATACCTACCTGATTTTTTAATAAAATCCGCTAGATCACCCTGGTCGGCCAAGTCCATCAACAACAGGTTATGATCGTAACTGTAGAACTGTTCGGTACGGTATGTAATCAGCTGGCGCTGGCCTAAACCGATAGCCATCCTATAGGTTACACAGTTGGGGTGTCCGATAATTTGTTTCATTATTAGCTTCTCCATGTAGAATTGGATACGATCGTACTGGTCACTAGTTTCGGTAAAATGGAAATATTTTGCGGCAAACCTTTGGCCAATCCGTACACCGATGAGTCGGTCGTTACCATTGAGATACTCGGCCTCAATGGTCGTCAAATTTTTATGAATCTATAAATTATTTTTAAGAGAGAGAGAGAGAGAGAGAGAGAGAGGTGTTATTAACAATAATGTACAAACTATATGGCCTATTATCTATACACACACACACATACACACACATACACACACATACACACACATACACACACATACACACACATACACACACATACACACACATACACACACATACACACACATACACACACATACACACACATACACACACATACACACACATACACACACATACAAACACATACACACACATACACACACATACACACACATACACACACATACACACACATACACACACATACACACACATACACACACATACACACACATACACACACACACAGAGAAAAACATACATTTGGTCCATAAGTACCGGTAACTACCGGTGCTCTACTTCCCTGACCAATGATATTCTGATTGTCTAAATTGATGAAACCATAATCAGCCAACTCCTGGCACAGTTGCTGATAGTCATCTACCGATAGTGTGGATTCAATACTATCGGCATTGTGTTGGTATAGTTCACCTTTACGTCGCTCAAGACTACCCGATCCCTTACCTTTATAGCCGTCCAGTGCCGACATAAACAAGTGTGGCGGCGATCCTGAACCGGGTGGCCTATCAAAAAACGACGGCAGTGTGTCGGGTGCTAACTGTCTGGGCTGTTGTTGCTGTTGATCGCGCAACCGATTGAGATTGTCTACCGACCAACTTCTCCGGTCAGGCTCCGGTCCTATCGATTCAGGTATCTCAGGTACCGGCGGTGGTACCGGTCTATACCAGCTATCAATCGGCGATTCATTTGATTTTGTTCGTTCTCTACGTTTGGGCGAACGATATGGTGGACGACGACTAGCATTGTCTGCACCGACTGTCTGTTGTTGAGGACTATTGTTGGCTACTGTTGTGTCGACCATTTCTGATACTAACTGTCTGACCTCTGGATACACATACATATCTGTATCATCATCTATGGTAGTAGTACTAGTAGTGTTGTTGTTGTTGGGGTTAGTGTTTTCATTATCGGCGACTACCCTATCGACCATTTCCATCAATACCTGTCTGGCTTCTGGATCTATACTACTAATATCATCGTTTGTATCATCGACTGGTGTTGTCTGTCTGTCCATATACCTGTTGTTGGTGTTGTTGTCCACAAATTTTTGTATTATTTTGTTTGTTTGTTGGGAACGGCTAGTGATATTTAATGGCCTATTGAATTGGTGGTTGAATAGGTAGGTGCCCTATCAGTGTGTGTGTGTGTGTGTGTCTGTCTGTCCCTAACCCTAATCACTCAATTGTTTTACTTATTTTTTTAATTTTAATTTTTACTTTTCAATTATTGTGTTGTTTTATATATATATTATTTTGTTTTGAAAATTTTAATTAAATAAATTTATAAATAAGTTTTGTTTATTGTTGGGACGGGACGGGGATAGTACGAGACATGTCTACTATCCAATTAAATAGGGATATCTCTGATAGATTACATTGATATTGCTAGCGCTTAGCAAATCATTAGCCAACCGGGTCCATTCAACTAGCTCAGGTAGGAGATGTCCAGGCTGTCCCAGTGGATAATGGGGTGGGGCCAATGGGGGTATCATTGTATCCAGAAACAATTTGGACAAACGTTTCAAATCATCAGTCAGCCAATCACTAATTAGCCTATCGCTTAGGTATTGATTTTTGGCCAGCTTATGTATCTGTGCCAGTCCAAAATCAGCCCATTTGGCCACCACATAGTTGATGGTTGATATCCCTGTAGTTGTTGTTGGTGGTGGTGTTGTTGTAGTAAAAATCAATACATTACCCGCATGTATATCGTTGTGTGTAATACGTAGGCCATGCAGATACCGGAGCCCGGCTAACAAGTCACGCATAAACTGTATACATAAGCCTACTGTATACTGACCATTGACTATAAACCTATCTAAATCACCATGGTCGGCCCAGTCCATAATCAACAATGTATGTTCATAGCTATAGAACCGCGAGCCCCGGTATGCAATCAATTCCCGATGGCCTAAATTGATGGCCATCCTATAGGTTACACAATTGGGGTGTCGACCGATTTGTTTCATTACTAGCTTCTCCATGTTGAGTCGGCAACGATTAAATAGGCTACTAGACTGTGTAAAGTGTATGTATTTGGCGGCAAAACGTTGGCCCTCTTGTACACCGTCGAGGTTGTCGTCAACATTGAGATACTCGGCCTCAATGGCCATCAAATTGTTTTTGATCTATAATTATATATATATTTATAAAAAAAATTATACAATAATTAATACCTAATGTCCAGCAATATAGTGGTTTAGTGGACAAACACACATATATACACACACACATACATACACACATACACACATACATACATACACACATACACACATACACACATACACACATACACACATACACACATACACACATACACACATACACACATACACACATACACACATACACACATACACACATACAGACATACACACATACACACATACACACATACACACATACACACATACACACATACACACATACACACATACACACATACACACATACACACATACACACATACACACATACACACATACACACATACACACATACACACATACACACATACACACATACACACATACACACATACACACATACACACATACACACATACACACATACACACATACACACATACACACATACACACATACACACATACACATACACACATACACACATACACACATACACACATACACACATACACACATACACACATACACACATACACACATACACACATACACACATACACACACATACTGTACATACATTTGGTCCATAAGTACCACTAACTACCTTTCCAAAATGTCCCTGACCAATCACATTATGTTGGCTATCTAAATGAAAACCATAATAAGCCAACTCCTGGCACAGTTGCTGATAGTCATTGTCCGTTAGGGCTGATTCAATAGTGTCAATAGGATAGTTGTGTTGGAATAGCTCACCTTTTACTTGACTACCGCGGGGTCCCGTTCCGTGATAGCCGTCCAGTCCGCTCATAAACAAGTGTGGCCCGGGACCGGTCATAAATGCTTGTTGTTGTGTTGGTCTGGGAGGAGGTGCTAACAGTCGGAGCTGATTCAGTAGGAAGTGCTGCTGTCCAGTAGTTTTAGTCTGCAGTTGGCCATAGAAATCAGTAGACAATTGATTAGGCAATTGATTGGTCGACTTACTCCTGTCAAGTACCGGTGCCGGTGGTATATACCTATCCGTTGTTTCAATTGTTTTTGTCCTATTCCTAGCCCGGGGTCGACGTACGACAGTGGCATTCAGGTCAGGCCTATGATCGTTGAGGTACTGATGATCGTCTAAAACAACTTTATTAGCCGCCGTTGACTTACTATTTTCAGGTACTACTGGTACCGGAGCTGCTGCTGCCGGTGCTGGTGTTGGTGATGATAGTACGGGTCTATTAGTATACCAGCTGTCCGTTTCAATTGTTTTTCGCCTACTATTTCTAGGTATGGGTCCACGACTACTACTACTACTACTACTACTACTACTAACAGTGCCATCCAATAGTATATGCTTGTCATCATTGATGATATACCTATTAGTATTGTTTGCATTGATCTGCTGCTCCCGAGGATTGTTGTTGTTGGTGTCGACAACTTGGTCGACAATGCCCATCAATATCTGTCTAACCTCTGAACTACTACTACTACTACCACCACCACCACCATAGTTACCAGTGCTATCATCATCATCGGGTGGTTCAGGTGATTGGGTAGTCGACATAATGTTTGTATTGTTTTTCTAATAGGTGTGTGTGTGTGTGTGTGCCTACCTGGGTGCTAGTCCCTGGGTAATAATAGTATTATGATTAATCAGTCCACACCCACCTAAACAAAAAACATATATTCACAGTTTGTTTGTTGTGTGTATATATATGTATAAATAAATTTTAAATAATTAGGTTTTTTTTTATATACAGTATATAGAAATATATTTTCAAAAATAATTTTTTATGTATTGTTGTAAAACAATACTTTTAAATAATAATAATTAATTAATTAATTTTTTTGAAATATATTTAATATTTTTAATAATAATCATCTGTACATTGTTGTACTGGTATAATGTATTACAAAAAAATAAAAATTAGTTTTATAAGGCATTTATATATAATGTATAATGAAATATATACATTATATTAGTATATATATAAAAAAATTTACATATTAATCAATAATTAGATTTATTTACTAATTAATAAGTTTATTATTAATTAATTAATTGTTTTTTAAAAATATTATTTATAAAACGCTTTATTGTTTCAAATCAATTAATCATTTGTATTTCAATTATTATTATTTTCTTTAAAAAAAAAAATGTATTTATTGATTATAATTTAAATTTAAATCAATATCTATTTAAAAAAAAATTGTTTGTTTGTAATTTAATACAACAGTGTCTTTTTAAAAAATAATAATATATATATGCATTTATATACTGTATATATATACAGTATATATAATATTTGATTTATTTTGAGTGTAGTGGGTGTGTGTGTGTGTGTGAGGGTAGGTATTGTGTAGTGTTGTATATATACTGTATATAAAACTGTATATAGCCCGCGTGATATAATTAAACCAACAAAAAAAAACAATTAAACCAAAAAATTACATTTATCAAAAAATTTTCCTATATTTATCCTGAACATAGCCGGACAAATGTATACAATGTTGGGCATTGGGCATACCATTGAAACCGTACGGGGAATAGGTTGACGTATAGGCGCCCATATCTTCAAACAGTAGATGATCACCTATATCTAGTTCGGGCATCTGTATATCCCGGACAATACAATCCAAACTGGTCAGGCTAGGTCCCCATAGTGTACTCCTATAGGATTGTCGTTGTCGAGCACCTTTACCATTAGGCAGCACCGGTATGGGTGGCGGACGTTTGGCGTCCATCATAGCCGACATATTGAACGAACCGAATACACCATCATTTAGATAGTACATTGCATGGGGAGGTTGGCTATGATTATGATTGATATCCTGATCCGTATAGACCATACGTTTGGCTATAATACGTGTTAGCAGTTGAAAGGCAGCCGCGGCATAGTAGGTACCCGGTTCGGCAATTATACGTATATCAGTACCAGTGCTACTACCAGTGCTATTAGGAAAATGTCTGTCCAATGCCTGATTAATAGCCTGGGCTACTGTCGAGAATGAGCTAACCTCTGTGGCTAACCGATCAAAATAGAAACGATCGGTACCGGGAAAACCGCCGCCCAAATCCAATACATGTATATCCCCGGCGAAACCCATTTCGGCGGCCATATCAAACACTTGACGGGCCATTTCGATGGCCATGAAATACGACTCAGCCGACTGACAGTAGACGCCCACATGAAAGGCTACACCGGCTGGCCGTATGGCCAGTTGACTGCATAGCCGAAACATTTGTCGACACTCGGTTAGAGTGGCACCAAATTTTTCGCCCAGTCTATAGTGGGAACCGGTATCGTCTACTTTCAGACGAAACAATGGTCGAGCACCGGGATATAGGCGATTGATTTTCAGAAGTTCCTCCTGGCCATCGACAGCCATGTATTTTATATCCATTTTCCGGGAGTAGACTAACGATTGGTCGGTTTTATTTGGATTGGCGTAGACTATTGAGTCCGGATCGGTACCAATGGACAGTACGGTTTCGATTTCATGCTTTATAGGGTAATACATAATGATTTTATTAGGATTTTTATTTATTTATTTGGTGGGACAGTTAGATACAGTTAAATGTATTTAGTGATAGAGAGAGAGAGAGAGAGAGAGAGAGAGAGAGACATAGAGAGAGACAGAGAGAGAGACTGAGAGAGAGACAGAGAGAGAGACAGAGAGAGACAGAGAGAGAGAGACTGAGAGAGAGACTGAGAGAGAGACTGAGAGAGAGACTGAGAGAGAGACTGAGAGAGAGACTGAGAGAGAGACAGAGAGAGAGACAGAGAGAGAGAAACAGAGAGAGAGAGACAGAGAAAGAGAGGTTAGGGTAGGCTAGAGTACACATACCTGACTGGCACAGTCAAAGCCACAGCCCATGGCATACAATAGCCTAAGCAACGGTTTGTATGGATTACATTTGACGGCATAGTAGGGCCTGACTCTGGGCATCAGTTTAAGCCATTGTTCATGTTTTTTGATAACCGTTTCCACATTGAATATGTTTAGCGGTTCATCCGATTTTAGATTAATATATTTCGATATCATATTAACTAAATTATTATTATTATTATTATTAGACATTATTACAGTTACTATATATATATATACTGTATTTAATTATTGCGATTTAACAGTTTAAAAAATATTTTTAAATATTTTATTATACAAACAATATTTCATTGATAAGTTTGTTGTTGTTGTTGTTATTGTTTGTTTGTTTCAATAGTAATTGAAAAAAATAACAAACAATAATTTTTTTTTTATTTAATAAGTTTAAATAAAAAATTAAAAAAGTTTTTTTTTTATATATACTCTAGCATTTACTAAAATTAAAAGCAATAAATAATACAATTTTGATTATATTTGATCAATATGAGATAAAAATCATATATTAGTTTTTATTATCTAAGCATATAATTAATTAATTAATTATATTTATTAACTATTATTTATTTTGTTGTTGTTGTTATAATTTAAAATTTATAATTTGACATTGGTGCCTCAATTGCGTCAGCAATCAATTGTTTAATTGAAACTAATAAATCATATATATATATATATATATATATTATAAATATATTAAATTAAGTATTTAAAAAATTAATTTTATAATTAAACATTACATGTATGTATATATTTACTTACCTCCCCGCCCCGCCCCCCCAATATACAACTATATAATAAACTTATTGGCCAATAATAAATAATATTTACATTTACGTAAATACTATAACTAGCAATAGAAAACTTTTATTTAAAAAAATCAATTAAAAAATAAAATCAATGTTTGGCTAATTATAATTGTCATTATTAGTCAATTAAATAAAAATCTATTAATAAATTAGAAATTTATTTGTCAAACAATATATCAAATATTATTATAATAGAGTTTATATTATTATAAAAAATATTATTATTATTTTTATAAAAAAACAAACAAAAAATAAATTACACAATATATTAAAAATTATTTTTATTTATTATTTTTTGATAAATATCAATATCAATATCAAAATATATAATATAATATAAAGTATGCCCTATAAAATTGATAACTATATAAACAATTAATATAACATATTTAATTTTATAATCATATATTTTATTTGCTAAATAACTTATTATTAAAAATATTTTTTTTCTAAAAAAATACATAAAAAAAACATTTTTGTTAAATTGATTTTCGCTGTTGTTGTTGATATTTGTCGGCATAGTCTGATACATGTATACAATAACGGCTAGTAGGCATACCATTGAAACCGTATGGTGAATAGCTATGGCTATAGGCGCCCATATCGTTGAACACTATATGATCGCCAACGTCTAGTTCAGGCAATTGTATATCGCGTACAATACAGTCCAGACTGGTTAGGGTTGGACCCCATAATGTACTCAAACATGATTGTCGGTGTTGTTGTTTAGCACCACCATCACCATCACCACTAGCCATAGTCAGCACCGGTATGGGTGCAATATGTTTGCCAATCATTTTAGCTATAGTAAAACTACCGAACATACCGTCATTCAGATAATACATTATATGTCGATTACAGTGATTATGGTTGGCATCGGTTAGTGTGGCCACCCGTTTGGATATAATACGTGTTATTAGTGTGAAAGCTGCGGCCGCATAGTAGGTACCCGGTTCGGCAATTATCTGTAAACTACTACTACTACTAGGTTCGGGTGGAAAATGTAGGTCCAGTGCCCGGCTAATAGTCTGGGCAATCGTATCAAACGTGGCCACTTCGGTAACTAATTGTTCAAAGTAGCAGCGATCGGTACCGGGAAAACCGCCCCCCAAATCCAGTACAGTCATATCGGGGAAACCCATTTGGTGGCTGATGTCGAACACCTGACGGGCCATTTCGATAGCTCGCTGGTAGGCCAGTGTCGACTGGCAAAAGGCGCCGACATGAAAGGCTACACCCACTGGACGTAAGTCCAGTTGTCGGCACAGTTCCAGTAATTGTCTACATTCGGTTAGAGTAGCGCCAAATTTTTCGCCCAATCCATAGTAGGATCCGGTTTCGTCTACTTTCAACCGTAACAGTAGCCGAGCACCGGGATGTAGACGTTCCAGTTTGAGTAGCTCTTCCTCGCCATCAACCGTAACCAATGATATACCCATTTTCTGGGAGTAGATTATCGACGATTCGGTTTTATTTGGATTGGCATAGACTATAGAGCCGGGATCGGCACCAATGGTCAGTACGGTTTCGATTTCATGCTTTTTTTAATACATAATATTTTTATTAGGTTAGGTTATTATTCGGGGAGAGAGAGAGAGAGACAGAGAGAGAGAGAGACAGAGAGACAGAGAGACAGAGAGACAGAGAGACAGAGAGACAGAGAGAGACAGAGAGAGACAGAGAGAGAGACAGAGAGAGACAGAGAGAGACAGAGAGAGACAGAGAGAGACAGAGAGAGACAGAGAGAGACAGAGAGAGACAGAGAGAGACAGAGAGAGACAGAGAGAGACAGAGAGAGACAGAGAGAGACAGAGAGAGACAGAGAGAGACAGAGAGAGACAGAGAGAGACAGAGAGAGACAGAGAGAGGTTAGGCTAGGGTAAGGTAGAGTACACATACCTGACTGGCACAGTCAAAGCCGCAGCCCATGGCTATCAGTAGCTTAAGTAACGGCTCGAATGGATTACATTTGACGGCATAGTAGGGCCTGACTCTGGGCATCAGTTTAAGCCATTGTTCATGTTTTTTGATAACCGTTTCCACATTGAATATGTTTAGCGGTTCATCCGATTTTAAGTCTATATATTTTGATATAATATTAATTATATTATTATTATTATTATTGTTAATAATGTTATTATTAGCATTATTATTATTAGACATTATTATTATTAGTTTCTTATTAGAGATTTAACAGTTAAAATATTTTTTTTATGAAAAAAAAATTATTTATACAAATAATTTTTCCTTGCTAAGTTTTTTTTTGAAATAATTGAAAAAAACATTTGATTTGATGTTTGATTTGATTTTATTTATAGGTTTAACTTTAAAAAAAAAAAATTTGTACTCTAGCATTTACTAAAATTATAATAATATTATTAAAAAAAAAATAATAATTTTATTATTTTAATGCTAGTATACTACTATTTTTATTACCAGTAATTATAATGTACTGTATTTGTAAAGTATATAATTATTGAAATAATTGTACAAATTGAACAATTATCAAAAAAAAAAAAAAAAAAATAATGATTAACTATTAAATGGTTTTTAATAAAAATTAAATGTTTAATAAACTAATTGTATATAGTGTGCAATTGCGAAATTAAATAATGAAAATTAAAGAGAGAGAGAGAGAGAGAGAGAGAGAGAGAGAGAGAGAGAGAGAGAGAGAGAGAGAGAGAGAAAGAGAGATAATACAAAAAAGAGAAATATTATAATAATTATCATATATATTGTCCCATACTTTCACCCAATTGAACCCAATAATAATCTATAATTATATAGCATCTGATAGTGTGTGTGTGAGTGTGTGTGTGTGTGTGTGTGTGTGTGTGTGTGTGTGTGTGTGTGTGTGTGTGTGTGTGTGTGTGTGTGTGTGTGTGTGTGTGTGTGTGTGAGTGTGTGTGTGTGAATGTGAATGTGAATGTGAATGTGAATGTGAATGTGAATGTGTATGTGTATGTGTGTGTGTAAGTATGTATATATATATATGTGTGTGTATGTGTGTGTGTATGTGTGTGTGTGTGTGTATATATATATATATATATATGTTTGTGTGTGCGTGTATGTGTGTGTGTGTGTATGTATGTATGTATGTGAGTGTCTGTATATATGTTTTTATGTGTATACAGTAATATTTACTATGGGAAACTAAATAATGGTCATTAGAGTTGACCTTGGTGTTATAGGGTATCCCACCCTCATCAATGTTGCATTGACCTTGGTTTTAATTTAATTTTAATTTAATTTTAATCAAGGTTTTAATTTTTGAAAAAATAAATAAATATATTTTCATCTAATTTATATGCGTGTACTGATTGGTAGTTAATATAAATATTAAAAAAAAAATTAATTGTTATTATTAATATTTAAATTACTTATTGCTAATAAATTTTAATAAATATAATTTATTAATTTTACAAAAAAAAATTATTTACTTATTTAGTACTACTAATATTACTAAATAATAACTTTTATTTTTTGTTTAAAATACAAATAATTTATATTTATTTACTTTTTTTATCTAAGCATATAATTAATTAATTAATTATTAACTAGTTTTTTATTTAAATTTTCTATTATAATAATTGAAAAATTGTAGTCTCCGGGTGCAAAAAAAAATAAATAAATTATAGATATTAACTATACTATATTTTTATCAGTGTGGAGGGTAGGAAATAAGGGGGGGACAGGGGGTGTATCTGTGGATACAATTTACGTCATTCATAATTTAATATATCTATTTTTAAAAAATAAATTAATAAAAATTTATGCATATCATAATTATAGTCATTAGTATTATTATTATTATGGGTTAAAAAAATATTCAAAAAAAAAATATTGCACCTATTTATAATTTGATATTGGTGCTTTTTATTTGCGTCATCAAATTGTGTTTGATTGAAACTAATAAAACATATTATCTATATATATATATATATATAGTATATATACAGTATATATATATATATATATATATTTACCTACGTAAATACTATAATTATTTATTTAAAACTTTATTTGAAAAAAAACAATTAAAAAAAATTAATTGTCTAATTATGATCACATATTGTGTGATTATTTTATTAAATAATAAAAATCTATTAATAAATTATATGATTGCATAATACTGTACAGTATTTTTGGTTCATATTTTTTTTTTGTCAAACAATATATAAAATATTATTATTAGAGTTTATATAATAATAATAAATTATATTATTATTAATTTATTTATAAAAAAAAACAAACAACAAAATAAATTACACAATATATTAATAAATTTTGTTTTTTTTTGATAAATTTTATTTTACATATTAGTATCAAATTAAATATAATGTAAAGTATGTCAAAAAAAAATTGATAACTATTTAAACAATTAATACAAAAATAAATTACACAATATATTATATATTTTTTTTGTTGTTGAAAATTTTATTTTACAAGTGGTAATACTGTAATATAGGTAATACTGTATATATTGTTAAATAAATAATTACTAAAATAAAATATAATTATTTTTTTTGTTAAATTGTTTGTTGTTGTTGTTGTTGTTGATAGTTAGAGGCATAGTCTGAAACATGTATACAATAACGGCTAGTAGGCATACCATTGAAACCGTATGGTGAATAGCTATGGCTATAGGCGCCCATATCGTTGAACACTATATGATCGCCAACGTCTAGTTCAGGCATTAGTATATCGCATACAATACAGTCCAGACTGGTTAGGGTTGGACCCCATAATGTACTCAAACATGATTGTTGTTGTTTAGCAATGGTGTCGGCAGTCGGTCCTACTGTTTCATCATCATCATCACTACTAACACTGTTAAGCACAGGTATGGGTATAATTTGTTTGCCAATCATTTTATCGACAGTAAAACTACCGAACATACCGTCATTCAGATAATACATTATATGTCGATTACAGTGATTATGGTTGGCATCGGTTAGTGAGACCACCCGTTTGGATATAATACGTGTTATTAGTGTGAAAGCTGCGGCCGCATAGTAGGTACCCGGTTCGGCAATTATCTGTATATTACTACTACCTCTAGTAGGTTCGGGTGGAAAGTGTAGGTCCAGTGCCCTGGTAATAGCCTGGGCTATCGTATCGAAAGTGGCCACTTCGGTAACTAACTGTTCAAAGTAGCAGCGATCGGTACCGGGAAAACCGCCCCCCAAATCCAGTACAGTCATATCGGGGAAACCCATTTGGTGGCTGATGTCGAACACCCGGCGGGCCATTTCGATAGCTCTCTGGTAGGCCAGTGTCGACTGACAAAACGATCCGACATGAAAGGCTACACCCACTGGACGTAAGCCTAGTTGACTGCACAGTGTCAGCAACTGTCGACACTCGCGTAGAGTAGCGCCAAATTTTTCGCCCAACCCATAGTAGGATCCGGTTTCGTCTACTTTCAGCCGTAACAGTAGCCGAGCACCGGGATGTAGACGTTCCAATTTGATTAGCTCTTCCTCGCTATCAACCGTTACCAATGATATACCCATTTTCCGGGAGTAGACTATCGATGATTCGGTTTTATTTGGATTGGCATAGACTATAGAGCCGGGATCGGCACCAATGGTCAGTACGGTTTCGATTTCATGCTTTATAGTGTAATAATACATAATGATTAAATGGGTTAGGTTTTTTATTAGAGGGGGTGGGCTGGTAGTTAGATAAATAGAGGATGGGGTAGATTACACACATACCTGACTGGCACAGTCAAAGCCACAGCCCATGTCTATCAATAGCTTAAGTAACGGCTCGAATGGATTACATTTGAAGGCATAGTAGGGCCTGACTCTGGGCATCAGTTTAAGCCATTGTTCATGTTTTTTGATAACCGTTTCCACATTGAATATGTTTAGCGGTTCATCCGATTTTAAGTCTATATATTTTGATATTATATTAACTAAATTATTATTATTAGTAGTAGTAGTAGACATTATTTTTGTTTTATTAGTTATTTTTTTTGTTTTATTATTTATATTATATTTTAGTTGTTAAAAAACTAGTTTTTTTTATAAAA
>NW_026533214.1:0-12500 GCF_028296485.1 Oppia nitens | reverse complement strand
AAACATTATAATAATACCAATTATTATAATTAGTTTAATTGAATCAAACAATGAAAAAATCAAACAATGAAAAAATCAAACAAAAAAAAAACAAATAAAATACACTATCAGTATATATAAGCACTGGTATACTATATTTATTATAATACATACACACACACACATGTATATATATATATATATAAACCAAATTACCTAACCCTAACCTAACCGGGGCAGCATCTATGGACACCAACCAATTAACTGAGCATATCGTTGAAATATAACCCTAATATCCCAATTCCTGTTCAAATCCAATGCCAACTGACACCATGGTTCAAGCTCCGGTAGCCACATAGCTTGGGGATGCGATTGTTTAATCATTGTAAACATAAACAATTTATACAGCTGTTCCATATCTGTTCGTAGACTATCCCGGTGCTGCTGATCGGTTAGATATGGTTGGCCACCACTGCTGGCCAGTTGTCTGATTTGGGCCAAACCAAAATCACTTAGTTTGGCCACAAACGGTATTTCCACTCGGACAGGTACTTGTCTAGAAAATATCAATACATTGCACGCATATATATCACCGTGTGTTATTGACTTACCGTGCAGATACCTGACCCCGGCCAATAGGTCACGCATAAATCGTATACAAGTGCCCACATTGTATTGGTTGCTACCGGTTCTCAAATGATAGTGAATAAACTGTTCCAGATCACCCTGGTCGGCCCAGTCCATAATCAACATGGTATGTTCGTAGCTATAGTATTGGTCGCACCCGTATGTACATAGCTTACGGGGGCCTAAATTTATGGCCATCCTATAGGATACACAATTACGATGCCGGATCTCTTTCATTACTAGCTTCTCCAGATAGACCAGCGATCGGTGCAAACTGTTTGAACTGGGGATCAGGTGTATGTATTTGGCGGCAAATTTTTGGCCAACTTGTATACCGGTAGGTCCACCGCCACTAGCACCACCACCACTACCACTACCAACACTACCAGTAGTAGTAGGAGGACCAGGAGCTGCTGAGCCACCATTGAGATAGACGGCCTCTATTTTCATCAAATTGCTTATCTATCAATATTATATATATAGAAAAAAAATATTATTATTATATTTTTTTTTGGTTAATAATCAATATCTTTGTCTATAAATACTTTTATACATTACATTTGGTCCATAAGTACCGGTAACTACCGATCCGAAACCTCCCCGGCCAATGACTGTCCTATCTAAATGAAAGCCATAGTACTCTAGCTCATTGATTAGCAACTGATAGTCGCTGTCCGATAGCGACCCGATGTTTGTGTTGTTGGTGTTGCCGTTGAATGGTGTTGTCCGCTGAAACAATTCACCAGTGATATGACTACCGCCGGTTCCCGTATGGCCGTACAGTGAGCTCATAAACAGATGAGGCGGAGGTCCGGCACCGGCTTTCTCATCGTAAAGCGATAGCTGGGGTTCATCATCACTGGTGATGTCCTGTAACGACCTACTCCTGTCTACTACTGGTGGTACTACTGGTGTTGGTTGAGCCGGTGGTCTATACCCTACCGTAGCCATTGTTTGCCACCTATCCCTACGTCTGGGTCGACGACTACGGCTAGCAGTCAGTAGTGGCCGATGTCTATACATCCACTGCATATAGTCTTCATTATCGTTGTTGTTGGCCTCAGCAACCGTATCGACCATATCCGACATGACCTGTCCGACTGCCGTTTCATGTGCTACATCGTCGTCGGCTACCTTATCGATGATTTCCAACAATACTTGTCTGACCTCTGGATCTGCTTCTCGACTACTATTGTTGCTATCATTACCGCCGCCGATAACAATGGGTGTCGACGACAACGACATAGTTTGCGTACAATTATCTATATATATGTTTGTCAGTCAATCAGTCAATCTAACTATGCGCACAATTAAGGACCTACTGTTCCTCTAATAGTACCTGTAATAGTGTTATAGAAACTATGGGTGCTGTTTGTCTATACATGTATGTCAGTCTAATAATACCAACTAAATTATTTTTTTTGTTGTTGAAAATTATAATTAAATTTATTGTTGTATTAATTAAAAATAAAAAAATCTGTATTTGATTTCAATTTTTTTTTAGAAAAATGTTATTAAAAATTTTCAACATTTAAACAATAAAATCTAATATTTAAAAAAAATCAGAAAAAAAATCTAAATATCATTTGAACAGACAGACAGTTAGCTTAAGATTAGATCCAAAATTAAAGGCACAGTTAGTTAACCATACAATGACTACTAATACTACACCCGATTCAGATAGACATAGACAGACCATACAGTCGTTGACTGCAATCCGTACAGCAATTGCCGCCAGCAATGACCAGTCAAACACCCTAACCGCTGAACAGCTTAGACAATGGCTGCATGAGATACATGGACTACAACAGGCTATCGACTATGGATCCCGGCGTCGATGGGAAGGCCAACACGTTTACCGCGAATGTCAACAATTGATACGATCGATACGATTGATGTTAGTATTCAGACAAATGACAGCCGAAGGCGATCCAGATGTCCAGCGATTGACAAAATCAATGGCTGCTAATCGTCGGGCCAGACCTCGACAGAGGACACGATCGTATCAGACTAGCAGTCGACCGGCGGCGGCGGCGGCGACACAACATAGACGAACATCTGCCGCTCAGCTACATCAGCGGCTGAAATCGGTAACACCCGGCCAGCGTAGGCCACCGCTCGAGCGGTCAACATCGGCACACAATATGCGGGTACCGATACTAACCGAACGTGAAAGACAGCGGACATCAATCTACGAAACCCCGGGCCGAGTAGGTAGTGGTCGACCAAATATGTTGATGAGCGGACTGTACGGACATTTGCCTCAGCTCACGACCGATCATCTCAAGGGTGAACTGTTTATGTCGGCCAGCGATCGCCAGCTAACCGACCGGGACTATGAACTCCTAAGCCATGAGCTCAGCAATTATGGCCTAATTATTGATCAACAAAACCAGTTGGATAGAGGATCTATGGGTACGATATTTACGGGTAAGTATGGCCAAAATGTATGTACGGTTTTTTTTTGGGGGGGGGGAGTGGGTGTGGTAGAGGTACCCGTGGGTTGATGTATACAGAGCACACACACACACATACACACACACAGTATATTAACAATTATTTTGTTTGTTTGTATAAATAGATTATACAACTGATGGACATTGAGGGCCAGTATCTAACCGGTTGCCAACCAGGACAGCCGTTTGCGGCCAAATATATCAAGTTTGATGCAAACGAACCGAAAGTCAGGCGCCGTATGCTCTACTTGGAAAAGTTGATTATGAAACTGATTGCCGGCCAACCCCATGAAAATGTTGTCTGCTATCGGTTGGCCGTAAATATGGGCCAATCGGTTGAATGCGATATCCAGATCCAATTGGCTGGCAATAGTCAACTCGAATGGTTCCGCAGTTACGAACGTACGGTTATAGTCATGGATTTGGCCGAACATCGGTCACTGTACGACTATAGGCAAACAGCAAAAATA
The DNA here is from genome assembly GCF_028296485.1 of Oppia nitens. Lineage (NCBI taxonomy): Eukaryota > Metazoa > Arthropoda > Arachnida > Sarcoptiformes > Oppiidae > Oppia > Oppia nitens. The sequence continues at coordinate 8,968 of NW_026533214.1, read as the reverse complement.
GTGGCCTCGCTGGGACCGACAGCACCCGAAGCTGGCAAATGTTTGGGACCGTTCGACGGCCGGGTATGTGTAAAATTTCTACGCGATATGATCCAGGGGCTCCGGTATCTGCATCGGAGAGGTATAGCACACGGCGACATACACGACGGTAATGTCTTGTTGTTTGGCCAGACATCGGCCAACCCATCACGCGATCCTACCGTACCCTATATAGCCAAATGGACAGATTTCGGTAGGTCTACCATCAGGCAGATAGACGTACGCCAGTATAGTACCGATCGTCAGCACAAGGATGCCGTTTTTCAGGACTGCCTTACCTTCCAGTATCTGGTCAGAGACGATATGCTCGATACGGTTGATCCCGATTACGAAGAGCCGCTGTTGGAACCGTGGCGTCAATTTTGCGACCAATTGTCTGTAACACCAGACATACAGGTGCTGTACAATAACTTTCAGACGATTATTGAGGCGATAGGTTTGTAACTGTACTGTACTGATGGAGAGATAGATTATATGTTTTTGTTGGTTGTTTTGAGTAATTAGTAAAATATTATTTTTTTTTTTGTAATACAATTTGTAATTTTAGAAAAAAAAGTTAATTTAGTTTTTTTTGTATTATTTAGTTGTATAGTAATTATTAGTATATTTTTTTGGACAATAGTTAGACTTATAAAACTCTTTCTCTCTTTCTCTCTCTCTCTCTCTCTCTCTCTCTCTCTCTCTCTCTCTCTAAATAACTAAATGTTTTTTATGTCAATTAATATTTTAAGATATTTTTTTTATTCATATGTACACTAAATGTAGACTAAACTAAATAAACCCTTTAATCTAAAAACGATATAAAAATTATTGATCCAATAATGAAATTTTTTTTTTTTTAAATAAATAAAAATTAACGATTGGTTTGCACATACCTACAGACACACTGTATAATACAGTATAATACATATGGACATCAATAATAATGATGATACCGCTGATGATCAGACACCTCTACTACAACCACTACCATCACTACCACCACTTGAAAATCCCGGAGCTGTTGGTATCCCTGATCATCGTTTGCCACAACAACAGCAACAACATAGACATAATAGGAGACATACAATTGAGACGGACAGGTATAGTAGGCCAGTGGCGGCGGCACCAGTAGCTAGAAGTAGATCTCATTACGATAGGACGGTTGCCGCTAATGCTGGCGGTGGTGGTGGCCAACCATCGCAATTGTCTATGAGTTCATTGTACGGTCATCCGGGACCGGGACACCCATTGTATCCAATAATTGGCGAACTATTTATGCCCGATATTCGGGACCCGCTCAACGATAACGACTATCGACGATTGCGCCAACAATTAGCTTCATATGGTTTTCAATTAGACGACAGTATAATTGTAGGAACGGGACGCTATGGACATGTATTTACCGGTAGGTATGGACGCAATGTATGTGTTGTTATATGTTTATGTTATTATGTTATATAAGATTAATTTCATGGCACAGTTATATATGTTAACTAACTTTTTATTTATGTATACAGATTAGGACCCGATTGATGGCCAGTGAGAACCGGTATCTCATTGATGACGATAATGTTGAGGAAAGTCGACCGTTTGCCGCCAAATACATACGTCTAGCACTGGACGCCCGGGACGACCAACGGCTGGCTGTTTATATGGAAAAACAAATTATGAAATACGTCGGCAAACATCCGAATATTGTCGGCCTACGGATGGCCATCAATATGGGCAGTCGGGTACTGGTCAATGTCCAGTACGATACCCATTGGGAAAGCTTCTACAGCTATCAGCATACGTTGTTGATCATGGATTTGGCCGATCGGGAAACGTTGCGCCAGTTTATAGCCAGAGGTGTACAACCATCCAGACAACAACAACGTCGGCAACTGAGACGTCCTAAATCACGGGTACCACCAGTGGTTCACGAGTATACGGTCGACACGTGCATAAAGTTTATGCGCGATCTGTTAGGTGCAGTCAGATATCTGCACCGTAAACATGTTGCCCACTGTGACCTACACGATGCCAATGTACTGGTATTTAGCCAATTGAATCATCCTACCGGTGGTGGTGGTTGTGGTGTTCCCTATGTGGCCAAACTAACCGATTTCGGTTACGCCCAGTGCCTGGATCTGGGAGCTACTGCTGCTGATGGGCGCCGGTATCTGTCAGTGGACGAGTTTGATATGTATAGGTTTACCGATCGCCGTATGCTAGGCCTAATGTTTTGGCATCCGATGATCGATGTATTTGTTGTCGATCGTCAATCGGGAACTGGCGGTAGTGTTGGTGGTGGTGGTAGTAGTAGTAGTGATGGTCTACCCAATGAACTCAAGGTATGGCGTAAATTGGCCGACAAATTGATACGATCGGTCGATACAGATATTGAACAACTGTACGATAAGTATTTGTTTGTCATTGAATCGATAGGTAGTGATGGTGGTAGTCGGGTAGGACATGGTGATGATGATGATGGACAGTTAGATTTGTTACAATAGCAACCAATACAACAAACTGGTTTTGAAGGTATTTCTCATATATTTCAAATACTTTAACAAATGATAAAAAAATTATTATTAAATACTGATTTAAAATTAGAAAATTGTTTAGTATGTTACACACATATAGACATTCAAACAAACACACACACACACACACACACACACACACACACACATACATACATACATACATACATACATACATACATACACACACACATACACACACTCTCTCACACACACACATAGACAATGACAGCACCGGCCGATATCAACAAAAACAGTATATTAAATATACTGTATTTATTTAGCCGTAAAATAACTACAATTTTTTATACATCTCAAACATAGACAATCCACTTCTTACCCTCACAAACCCACCCCTCCAAAAAAAAACACACAGTCCACTTCCTAACCTCACAACCCACCCCTACTACCCCAGCCCCCCCCCCCATAAACTAAACCAAATAAGTATATTATAAGACATTTATTGAATTAATTAACAAAAAACACAATCATTTTACAAACCAATCGACTCAATAACGACCAGATAGTCAATGTACAGCACCTGTATGTCAATGGTTTCGGATAACTGGTCGGCCAACTGTCGCCATACGTCCAGACGCGGCTGATCCATACGGGGATCAACTTGATTGAGCATATCGTCTCTGACCAGATACTGCATACATAGCATATCCTTTTCGACATAATCCCGGTGCTCAGTATCGGTCAGATACTGGCGCCCATCTATTCGCCTGACTTTCGATCCGCCAAAATCTGTCCATTTGGCTACCAATGGTACGGATGGATCGCGCGACGGGTTGGCCAGGGAATGGCTGAACAATAGTATATTACCGTCGTGTATGTCGCCATGTGTTACGCCTAAACGATGCAAATACCGGAGCCCTGCAAGCATATCGCGTAGAAATTTTACACATACCCTGGCATCAAATACTACCTGTCCTAGTCCTCCACCACTACTACTACTACTAGTACTACCAGTTGTCTCATCCGATGCTTTCAATCGGTAATCATATAGTGACTGGTGATCGGCCAGATCCATGATAATCACAGTACGTTCATAGCTCAGGAACCATTCCAGCTGCTGATGGACAGTTGGTATTTGGCATTGAATCGACCGGCCCATATTGACGGCCATACGATAGCAGACAACATTCACATGCGCTGATCGGGCAATCAGTTTCATAATCTGCTTCTCCATGTATAGACACCGGCGTTTACGTTTGCTGTCAGTTGTATCAAATTTAATCAATTTGGCTGCAAATTGTTGGCCCGGTTGACAACCCTGGATATACTGGCCCTCAATGTCCATTAGTTTACTAATCTATAGGAAAGCCAAACAAACAAAATCTATTATTAATACAGTATATGACTGTGTATTGTATGCTTAAAAACTATATACAGTATATCTATAGTGTATATACATTTTGGCCATACCTACCCGTAAATACTATACCCATAGTTCCCTTATCCAACTGGTTTTGTTGATCAATAATTAGGCCATAATTGATGAGTTCATGGCTTAGCAGTTCGTAGTCTCGGTCGGTTAGCTGGCGATCGCTGGCCGACATAAACAGTTCACCCTTGAGATGGTCGGTCGTGAGCTGAGGCAAATGTCCGTACAGTCCGCTCATCAACAAATTTGGTGACCAACCACTACCTACTCGGCCACCACTGCCCGATGGTGTCTCGTAGATTGATGTCCGCTGTCTTTCTCGTTCGGTTAGTACGGCTACCCGTATATTGTGTGCTGATGTTGACCGCTCAAGCGGTGGCCTACGCTGACTGGCGGGTGTTACCGATTTCAGCCGCTGATGTAGCTGACCGGCTGATGTTCGTCTATGTTGTACTAGCGGTGCCGTTGCCGGCTGTTGACTACTCAGACTACTCGTCCCATACGATAGTGTCCTCTGACGAGGTCTGGCCCGACGATTAGCAGCCATTGATTTTGTCAATCGCTGGACATCTGGATCGCCTTCGGCTGTCATTTGTCTGTATATTAACATCAATCGTATCGATCGTATCAATTGTTGACATTCGCGGTAAACGTGTTGGCCTTCCCATCGACGTCTGGATCCCGAGTCTATACCCAGTTGTAGCCCATGTATCTCATGCAGCCATTGTCTAAGCTGTTCATCGGTTAGGGTGTTTGACTGGTCATTGCTGGCGGCAATTGCTGTACGGATTGCAGTCAACGACTGTATGGTCTGTCTATGTCTATCCAAATCGGGTGTAGTATTGGTAGTCATTGTATGGTTTAACTAACTGTGCCTTTAATCTGTGGATCTAATCTTAAACTAACTGTCTTTTCATAAAAATATATTTTATATTTAGACTTAATTATTAAAAAGTTTTAAATAACAATAAATTTTTCAAATAATTATATATAATTTATTTTTTAAAATAAAAAAACAAAATAAATTTAATATCATTATTGAAAAAAACGGTTGACAACGACGGCCAAACCACGATAAAGACTAACATTATGGTCACCACCACTAACAACAGCAACAACACCGAAAACTGCAGGTGCAGTCGACACGTGCATACGTGGTCCATTGGGCGCTACCGTTTATGTGTATCGTGCGATAGATTACGGTTACCACCACCGAGACAATCATCGGACACATCAATTCGGACAATCAGATCGGACGATATGGTAGAGCCGGCCATATACTGTGTTAACAGCTGGCGCTCAACACAACATCAACAGCGACAGCATTGCATTATTTCAACGACTCTACCGTTTCCGCAACAGTAGTAGTCGTTTAGCTTTCACAGCGTTTAGTCGCATATTTTATATTTAATAAAATCGTTTGCTTTCATATAAAAACGTGTACTTATTTCGTATACTTAACCGAACCCGAGTTATTGGCCGCCTGATCAACGGCCACTCAAATCAATTGGCGCAGTCGACTGAGATACTTACCACGCGGATATCGAAAGTAAATCGACTTCGACGACCTACTCACCGACACTTTTGAATTCAAAAAACAACGGTTTTTTGTCGCCTTAACGGCTCTCATCGATTCAACGGTTTTTTCGTTAATAAAGCGTTTTAGAAAAACGATACGAAGACAACGATGTCTTAACAATTAAGTAGTGACCGAACACTACCGCCGTTCAGTAACGACCTGAACGTAACGACGGGTGCGAACGGACTAAACCCGATTTCCGAAGACACGAATGAAGACTTGTTGTCAATCGCTTCAGACTTGAAAGCATTGACGCGCGATATGACTAACGACCCGACACAGGATGGCTTAGCACAACGTCTGGCAACGCTGACCAGAGCTGCTCAAGTGGCCGCCGTCGCACGAAACGTGAATAACAATCGCAATACGGCATCGAGTTTATCGAGTACTAGCGTACAGCGATTGGACTCCGATGCCGATACCTCAACAACACGACCGCATAGTACCGTAAAACACGCATCTAAATTATGTGAACCATTTATAGGCGGTTCCTCCGTAACTCCTATCGACGAATGGTTCGATGGCTTCACCGCATTGACATACGCTTATAACGACTACGAGAGGCTGCTTGCGCTTGCCAAGCACCTGACCGGCGATGCATTCAGTATTAGATCAATGTTAAATAATCAATAAATTTAAAATGACTGTTCAGGTAATTCTAGTCAATATTATATTTAGAATAAAATGATTTACTTTCATTTATAATTAGATCAGCGTGTGTTAAATAATTAATAAATTTAAAACGACTGTTCAGGTAAAACTAGTCCATTTAATATTTAGAATAAAATGGTTTACTTTCATTTATTATTAGATCAATGTTTGTTAAATAATCAATAAATTTAAAACGACTGTTCAGGTAAAACTAGTCAATTTAATATTTAGAATAAAATGGTTTTCTTTCATTTATTATTAGATCAGTGTGTGTTAAATATTCAATAAATTTAAAACGACTGTTCAGGTAAAACTAGTCAATTTAATATTTAGAATAAAATGGTTTACTTTCATTTATTATTAGATCAGCGTGTGTTAAATAATCAATAAATTTAAAATGACTGTTCAGATGATACTAGTCAATTTAATATTTAAAATAAAATGTTCTTACTATTATTTATATCTATTACTAATATTTACAAAACATTTTGAATATTGAGAAATTAATTTCAGAATATTTTTATTAGTTAATTTATTGGGTATTTAGTTGTAATTTAGTTGGAATTTAGTGGGAATTTAATGGGAATTTACTTAAATTTGGCAAAAATTGTTGCTTAATAATGCAATAATAAATGTTCACCCCCCCCCCCCCTATACCCCCCAAGTTTTTTCGAAAATTTTTCCATTTTACCTATCCCTATACCCCCCTGAAATTTAAAACCATTAGCAACTCTGTATTATATATATATATATATATATTAATTGATATAAATTGTAATTAAACATAATTTTAATTAATTAATTGAAAACACAGTTTCATTTAAATCAGTTATTAAATTATAAAAATAATTAAATACTTTTTTAAAATTCATTTTTTTAATTATTACTATATTTAATAAATTAATTTAACTGTTTGTTATTTAGTAAAATAATGGTGTATAGTTTTTAAAATTCATTTTTTTTAAATGTAAAATTCTAAGAATATTTCCAGAATATTTTTTTTTATAAATAAAAATAATATAATTTATCATTTTTTAAGATTGCACTGTAAATATGTAATATATATTTATATATATATATATATAAGTTGGATGCAATATTTTTTTATTATTATTATATTTTATTATTAGGTTTAATTTTTATATATATATAACGACTAATATATTGAGTAAATAATTTTTTTACAAAAAAAAAATTATTTGTTGTTTTTTTTAATAATAATAAACACGACAAAAAATTTTCCATTATTTATATTATAAACTTATTTTTTTTTACTGTACGGTATATACAGTTATAAATTGTTTATTTGAATCAAATAAAATTTTTTTTTTTTTTTGATTAGTTATATAATATTTAATATAATTTTTTTTTTGAGTATATAGTGACGTATATATACAGTATATATATATTAAATAATATATATTGTATATTAAAATATTATCAAAAAAAAATTATAATGTAAATGTATTTTAAGCACACGTTTGATTGTTTACATAATTATAATTTACAGTAATTACAGTAATTCAGTGCATTTCACTGTTAAATAAATTTTTATTTATAATTTATTTATCGAGACCAAGGGTTGGCATTATTTAAATTTTGTTATATAAATAATATATTTATTAAATAATTTTAACTATTTGTTATTTGTTATTTTGTTTTTGTTCCCAACCCTTGGTCTAAAACTCAATAATTTTTTGTCAATAAGTCATAAGATTGTGATTTTATTTGCAATTTATTTAATATTTCATGTTTTAATGATATGAGTTCATAGAAAAAATTAAAAAAAAAAATTCAATTTAATTGATTGATGCAAAAAATAAAACTACAGTTTATTTACAGTATTATAACTCAATTAATTATATATATATATATATATATATATAATATTATTATCAGTTATATGTATATAAGTGTTTCAAAGGTTTCAACAAAAATGCTTTATATAGTATTATCAGACAATCAAAAATAAAAAAAAAATAATTAGTTTATAATACACTATATTATTGTAAATTATTATGAAATTATTTATTTTCTTATTTATTTTAATAGTATTTTATTTTATTTTTTATATTTATTAAGCATATGTTGTCGTATGACATGATTATTGACAGTCAATACTTGGTTATTGATATATCAGTATATTTTTTGATATATTTTATATATGACTGTCAAGTGTTTATAGTGTTGTTGTTGATGAGGACAGGTATTTAAGGCACTGTTAGTTAAGTTTGTAACTTTCTATTCAAATATATATATATACAGTATATATGACTCCGACAGTCAAAGTGGTGTAAAAATTTGTTATAAATTTTAAAATAATAAAAAATTAATTATTATTGAAAAGTTATTATAGAAATTACACTTAAAAATAATTGTGTGTGTGTGTGTAATTTAATGTTAAAATAAAATAATTAAAATAAATTTAAATTAAAAAATTAATACCTAGGCACTATATTAGAATAAATATATTAAAGAATATATTGAATTTTAATTTTTTTTCATATATATAATTATAGATTTAATTATTATTAAATAAAAAGTTATCAAAAAAAAATATTTAGTAATTTATTTATTTGTAAAAATAAAAATATTTTATTTATTTATTTTTAAAAAAAAAATCAAACTATTTGTTAGAAATTCTGTATTAATTTTGTTGTTATTATACAAACAAAATAATTATAAAATATTTTTTTTAACATTAAAAATATGATCCGTTTATGGATTTTTGCCGCTATTATAGCCACCAATGGTCTACATTTGGGCTATGAATGGATCGGCGATACTATTGAAACAAAGTGA
>NW_026533213.1:330000-342500 GCF_028296485.1 Oppia nitens | reverse complement strand
TATGATAGATTAGTACTATAAAAGTAATTAACATTTAAAATATACAATAGTAGTAGTAGTAGTAGTAGTAGTTTTAAAATAAACTAATAAACTTAATTATTTAATTATTTGAATTAAATAAAATAAAATACTAGAAATTATCAATGATATGATTGTAAAGTAAATAATTTAACTTAAATATTAATTTGTCATTTTTATTTTTACTACAAATAAAAAAATATTTATAGCTGTTTGTACCGTATGTTTAGTAAAACTTATATATATATATATATTTTATTAATTTAGCAATTTTGTCGTTAAATATCACATTTCAATAATAAAATAACATTTGTTTATTGAAATTTAACTTTTTTATAACTTTTAATTTAATTATCAAAAATTTAAACATAAAAAATAATTAAATATATATTTATATAATTATATTACATTTGATTAATTATTAATGTTTGGTTAAATTATGGCTATTATTTTATTGCTAACAATTGATAATAAAAATCATATAAAACAGATTATATATAACTTATAAAATTATTAATCACTTAAAGTTTTATATTTTATTTTAATTGTATATATATTTTTTAGTTTAGTTTTTAATTAAAATAAAAATATATTAAAATTAAATGCATAAATAAAATTAGATCTTTTATTAAAATATAAATATTATTTATTTTGTTTGTTTGAAATTAAATACATAAATTAATATTTTTTGTATTATATATACATTATAATAATAAAGTAAATATTGAATTTTAAGATTTTATTATTTTAATAATATATATTAAATAAACATTAAGTTTTTTAATTAGTTTATCTATAATAATGACATAGCTATTTGAATAGTAATAATGTAAAAAAATAATATTTTAAAAAGTAAAAATAATATATTAATATATAGTTTAATTTAACATTTTTTTATATATATTTAATATTTTATTAATAAATTTATAATAATTTAAAATAAATATTTTGTTATTTGCATAAAACAATACTTATCTAACTTTTTATTATGTAATATATAACAAATCTATTATTTCAATAATTTTTATTATTATTATTGTTGTTTGAAGTTTATTATAATGTCATTATTATTTTAGTAGTGCTATATTACAGTATTATTAATATTATTATTATTATATACAGTACTCTACCGTATAATTGACACCAAATGTCACATTTAACTGATATGTTATTATCTGTCAAATATTTTTTATACTATGTTTCTGTCATTTGATTTGATTTATCCATTACTGATGCAATGAATATACTAGTGTACAGTATATTATTATTATTATTATTATTACAATATAATAGATATATTACAATACAATAGTAATAAAGTAACTAAAAATGAATAAAAAAAATAATAATAGATATATAATACTAAAATAAATGATTAATGAATATATTGACGAATCAATTTTTTTATATATATGTATATATATATTATATTATGATTTATCATATATATAAAAAGTATAATATATATGCAGATAATATAATTCAATAGTGTATTAAAGTATTATTATTATTATTACTGGAATATTATATAACTATTATATTATTATGATTTTTTGTACCGGAATTCTAGTGTCAAATATATATATATATAATTTTTTGTATTTTGTCTGTCAATTATTATTTATTTATTTTTTTTATTTACTATATTTCTATAATATTTGACAAATAATAATTGCTATCAATCCTACTATTTCATAATATCATAATAATCAATCTTGATAAAATTCATAACTAATTTAATTAATTTATACTAGTATATATATATATTATATGTATATATTATATTTTCGTATTGATAAAAAACAATTTAATAATAAATACATCATTTATTTATTTATATATATATTATTACTATTATTATGTTATTAATGTCATAGTTTAATATACAACTTATTTAGTTATAGTAATGTTTTCATATTTAACACAAAATTTTAATGTCACGCAAACAACAGCAACAATAAATATTTTTATACAATAAATGTTATTGTTTTTTGTATATATATATTAATGCAATTTAATATAAATCTATATATATATATATAGAAAACAACAAACATGTAAAAAATAAACAGTACTTAAAATCTTTTTCAATATCTATTTAATAATATTATTATTTTTTAAATAAATCCTTTTATATTTTTAAATTATATATTAGCAGAATATTTTTATAATAATATTATTTAATTATTTATAAATATATTTACAATTTATTTTTAGTTTATCCTAGCATATATTATAAATTATAAATCTATTTAAATTACGATTACTAACAAATAGATTATTATTATTAAAAAATAATTATTTATTATTTATACTGTAAATATATATACAGTAAGTTTGATTGTATATTTATTTCGACAAAACAAATATTAATTATTATTATTATTATTATTAATGATTTATACTATAAATAATATTGTATAGCTAGACATACATATTGTATATTTTCAAATAATAAAAGTTAGATAAAGATAAATAACTTTTATAATACTGTAGTTATATATATACTGTATTATATAATATTATAATACTGTATATTTCTAGTAGAAAAATCAAATTAAGTACAAATAATAATAATAAAGAAAAAATTGTTTTTTAAAACATAACACCAAAAACAACAAACAAAAATATTATACATATACTGTTGCAAAATACTACTAMTAATAATAATAAAAAAAAATAAAATAAATATATATTCAATGATTTCAACAAAACAAAATACACTCATTAGTTATGCATGTCTTGTATTCAACTACACTGTAGTACAGTATATACAGTATATATTCAGTAGTAATACTTTGAGTCCATTAGCCATTAGATGGAAATATACTGTATATTATATATACAGTATATATATAAAGTATATATATATATTACTGTATATATATATATATATATATATATATATATACTTTACAGAATATACTAATACATATGATATGTATTATATAATATAAAAAACAGTAACAGAATATTCTCTATAACTTTAGTATTAAAAATATTATTATACAGAATATAATAATTTTATATATTATCTATTATATAATAATTTTGTTTATTATTGTTTTGGTTTGAATTAGTTAATTATTTATTAAGTAAAATAAATATTATAAACAACAAAAACAAAAATATACATATATTTTTAAAAAATTAAATATAAAATATGTTTGACTTTTTTTTAAAAAAAATGTATTATTATTTTAGTTATGTTTTATTTTTAAAAAAATATAAAACCGGTATATTTGATAAAAATTTATTTGTTTATTAAATATTATTTTATATGTATGAGTTAATATGTACAGTATGTAGTTATGTATGTCTATATAATATTACTCACACACACACTCACACACACACACACACACACACACACACACACACACACAGACACACACACACACACACACACACACACACACACACACACACTCACACTTAGTATTAARCACTCACCCACACTATGACAGCAACAATGATAGAAATGTCAATCATTTAGCATTAGGTAGCAAAATAAAAATAACTTAACTAACAATAAAAAAAATAAATAAATAAAATTTCAAAATTTTGAGATAAACTTTGAAAAACTTTTCACTTTTTTTATATATATATTTCTACTGTAATATTTAAGTCTAATTTATATATATATATATATATAAGATATTAAATGTGTATTACTATAGCACTACACACACACACACACACACACACACACACATTATGGCTAACAAGACAACAAAAATGAGACATAATTTTTTTAGTATGTCATGCTATTAGTGTTAAAAAATATATATAGAAATTATATATAAAGTAAATTTCCACCAAAATGTCAATTAAAGTAAAGGAAATTAAAAAAAATAAAAATTTTATTTTTTTTATAACTGCTGTTATAATCTTATATAGATTTATATATATATATTTGAAAACAAAAACTACAATTTTCTTATTATTTTTTTTTTGAAAAAGTTGTGTAATTTTATTTTTTATCTCAGTGTAAATTTTTATAAATTTATAAATATTATACAGTATATATATTTATATATAATACTAAATATACTGTTTATATTTATACATTTAAAAAAAAAATATTTTTATATATAAAATAAAAATTTTTGACATAAATGTTGTTGAAAAAAAACTGTATATACCTTTAACTAAGTAGTTTTATTTTTTTTATAAATATTTTTAAATTTTTTATATATAAATATTTTTTATAAATTTGCTATTGAGTAAATTGTAAGTTTAGTTTTTTCTAAAATTAATTAATTATAAATTATAATATTTAGTAAAGAAAAATAAAAAATWAAATGTATAATAAACAATAAAATTATAATTTATATTYATATATATTATAAGTATATCTTTTGATATTAAAATAAAAAAATAAATAATAAATCTAATATAAAAACTAATTGATATCAATATATATAGATATAATTATGATTATCATATTATTTTTTGATTTACTTTTTGCTTATAAATACTATATATCATAATAACGTATATATACAGTACTATTAATATAAATTATATACATATTTATTTATTTATTATCCCTATTTATTATTTATAAATATATAAAAATTTATATATATATTATAGTATATATATATACCATATCTATATATATTATATGGTATATRTATTTTTGTTGTTTTTATATATACAATATATATATATATATATATATATATATAATATACATATAGAGTTAATACATCAAACAAATCACTGTGTAATTCATAAGCACATCAATCATATGGCAATTTTATGTAATCAATTAATTAGGATATGACAGGATTGGGGGTATGGATAAGGATAGCCTTATATTTAATACATTATATGATGTAATGATATAATGTATAGTATAGTATAGTAGAGTAGAGTATAGTTGACTAATATTTTGTATGCCATGTGTTTGTTGTGTTTTGTATGAAAAATATTTATGATATTTATTTAATAAAATATTTTTATCATATTTAGTATTTTTTTATTTTTAAAAAATGTAATTTCATATATATATATTAACAAATATCGTAATTTATAATAATACTGTACTTATCATATATACTATATATATATATATATAAACAAAAATCGATAAAATATATATATATATATAGTATATTTTAATATGATATAAAATTTATTAAAAAATACAAATTCAATATAAAATGATATTATATATATATAATATTCAATTAAAATGAATSAATCAATATTTTTTTAAATAACATAATTTAGTTAAAAATTAAAAATTATATTATATAATATAACTATATATGATTAAATTAAAAAAAATTAAATTAGTTAGATTTATGTGTTTGTAAGTTTTATAATTTTAATTGCCATATAATAATTATTATAAATAATAATAATAATTTAATTATTAAGAAAAATGTGATTTTAGTGTTAAATAATAAGCCAAACAAACAAACAGAAAAATCTCTGCAAATATTTGATGGCATTAAATGTCTGTTTGCTTAACATATAGTAGTCGATGGCGTCAATTGACAAATACCCAGTTGTTTTGCAATACTCAGTATCTACCAGTGTGTGTGTGTGTGTGTGTGTGTGTGTGTGTGTGTGTGTGTATATGTGTGTGTGTGTATGAAGGTGTATATATGTGTTTGATTTATATAATAATATACGATATGTATGTTTTTGTAGGCTAACAACACCATCATCACAAAAGCAACGATATAATTATCATTGGATTCAATTGACTAGTATTACTATTTAGGAGTAGTAGTAGTAGTAGTAGTAGTAGTAGTAGTAGTAGTAGTGTACTGTAGTTGAGTACAAAAAAAAATATTGAGTGTATTTATTTATGTATAGATATGTGCTTGAGTATATATATATATGAGAGAGAGAGAGAGAGAGAGAGAGAGAGAGAGAGAGTGATCCGAAAATATATAATAGCAATTCAAGTAATGAGTTGTTTCGGCAATAATACTATCAATAAAAACAAATCAACAACAAAAAAATGGCATAATATTTATCTAAGCATTACTTTTCAATAATACAAGTGCTATAACTTTCTCTCTCTCTCTCTCTCTCTCTCTCTCTCTCTCTCTCTCTATATATATATATATACGATATGATAACAACTGGGCGATCAATGGCCCTAACAATGAGTATGTTTGACTATAAGACGACCAATTGCTTAATGCCTTTTAATACTACTGGCATTTATTGCAATTAATTTTATTGTTTTATTTTTATTTATTWTTTTGGGCTATATTTAGTATTATTATATAAGTAAATTATATTATTAGTTGTTGTATTAATACTTGAGATTTCTAGTAATACTATAAATATAATAAGTTTATTAGTATATTTATATATATTTATATATATCTTAAATAAATCAGTAAATTATTTAATTAATAAATAAATACTAGATTTATTTTATAAAATAAATCKAGTAAATTTTATTTTTATAAAAAAATTATATATATTATATAGATTAATGTACAATTTATTTTTGTTTAGTAAAATATGCTAGAATATTTTTATTTTTATTTTTTTATAAATATTGTAAAAATTATTTATATGAGTAATATAAAATTTATTTACTATTATTTTACACTAGATGTTTTTTTAAAAAAGTTTGAATTAACATGATAATACTGTATTTGCACCAGTATATCAATATACAGTTATATTCAATATTTTTTTTATTTATTTAACTTAATATCTAGTATACGGTATATATATAAATATTTTTATTTATTTGAATTTATTTTTTATAGTCTTCTACGTTAATGTATGATTATATACTGTACTGTATTATATGTTTTAAAACTATAAATATGATTGAATTTATTGAATACCTAGAAGTAATATACAATAYAGTATAATACTATTACGATAACCGTATATTGTAAATCGTTATATAATAAATATGTGACATTAAAACAATTGATGTGTGGCTTACGTTATGCACTCCATTAGCAATACAAATGTGTATTACACATAGATACATAGACACACACATACATACACACACATATATACACACATACATACATAGACACACACATACATACACACACATATATACACACATACATACATAGACACACACACATACATAYATAGACACACACATACATATATAGACACACACATACATACATAGACACACACATACATACATAGACACACACATACATACATAGACACACACATACATAGACATACATATACACAGATATATACACACACATATATACACATAAAATACAAATATTTAACTATAAAATATATTATAAAATAAAATTGGAAAACAAAATACAATAAAAATATAAAATATACCGAAATATTTTTCACTATATTAATATATTTTTTGTTTTGTTATCATATATTTGTTAAGCACAAAGATATATCTAAAATAATAATAAAAAAACAAGTGATAGTTTGTAAATAAATTTTACATTTTTATGACATTTTATTTTCTATCTGGGGTATGAATAACATACATATTAATACATACATACATATATATATATATATATATATATATATATATATACAGTAAACACTTACTACTATATCGTATAATAAATGTATAAAATTTCAATTTTCCGCTTAAATTCCGTACGACATTTGGTTTTTCAAAAAATAATAAAATAAAATAAAAAATTATTTTCAATATTTGTATAATCAGTAAATATTTTATTTATACAATACTATAAATAAGATTATATTGTATACAAAATAAAAATTATTAATCTATTGTATATATAAATACTGATTTATGTTTTCAAAAAAATATAATCTATTCTATATATATGAATACATATTTTTTATTTATATATATAAAAACTATTGTTTAAATACAAGTTTTATTAAATTACAACAATTAATTTCATTTTATTAGTACTGTAATAATAATAATAAATAATAAATAATTTAATAAGTAATTATATTGTAAAATAAATTAAATTTAGCCAAAAAAATAAATAAATAATTATATAATATTATTAATTTTGTGTGTTCTACTTAAAATAAATTAGTTAATTAATTAATTATTTATTTTGAATTTTTTTATATACATAATATTAACACTATTTTAATTATTTAATAATAATAAATCTGCATAACGTTTTAATATAATTAATATTTTAGATATATATATATATATTCTACAGTAGTTTATTATATTTTGTGTATTATATACAGTATTACTATATATTTGCTTAAATTATTGTATTTTTTCCCTCTGAAAAAAACTACTAAATTTTTTTTGTTATTTAATAAATTATATTAATTTTTCCGGTTTTTCTTCAAATATATAATTTATATATAAAGTTATATATATATATATATCTCAAGGGTTACTCTTGAAAATGAAAATCATTTAATAAACTTTATTAATATAATACAATGCTTATAACACATTAACATACATATATATATTTACACACACACACATACATACATACACACATGTATACGCACATACATACAYACACACAGACACACACAYACACACACACACAATGTTTAAGTGTTAATATTTTTAATAAAAATTATTTGACATTTTCTAATGTTAGTAAAGAAAAAGATTAATATATAAGATATTAAATGAAAACTCATTTAATAAATAAATATAGGGTTTAATAGCACACACACTAAATATTAAAGTAATAAATACACTAAATAGCGATATAAATAAAATGCACAAAAAATAATATTGATTTCAAATATATACAGTAAATTAATGTAATTTATTAATTATTTAATATTATGTATTATTTTTTTCTATAATTTACTTAATAAGAGTTGTTTTATTTTATTTTTTTTTWTATAAAAATGTAATATTTTAGTAACAAATTGTAAATAATTCAATAAAATTAAGATGTTAGATTATTTTTATTAAACATTTTTGTTAAATAAAACATTAAGCTATTTTAACAAATGTTTAGCCATTTATAAAAATAAATATATTACTATTAGTGGTTACATTTAAATTCAATTATTATTATTATATTTGTTGATTTGTTTTTATATATATTTATTTTTTTTGCTAACACTATCTATAAATATTAACAAACCTAAATAAAAAGTGTAATAAATATTAATTGTATATCACATATGTGTGTGTATACAGTAAACAATATATAATCTATATATCATATATATATGCTGTATATATCAATATGATTTTTTTGTGTATACAATATATATATATTATACAGTATATATTGATCACACATAAGTGATGGTGTTTTTTTGGTCTAAACGTTTTGACCATTACTTAATGTGACACAAAAAATGGTTTTTATTATTTTTGTTTTGTTTTTTTTGCTACGCTTTTATTATTATTATTATTATTATTATTATTATGACTGCTTTTGTAGTAGTAGTAGTAGTTGTGTGTCTTTTATATATATATATGTATATATATATATATATATAATATATATATAATTTATTGTATATTTTTTCTACTATACTTTAAGTGTCAGTGTTTAATGAAATTTGAGAGACATTTTTCATTATACAGTATTTTTATGTTGTTTTTTTGTTGTTATTATTTATTTTTATTGAATTTAAGGTATTTAATTCATTTATATTATATATATATATATATATACAGTATTTATATCTATAATAAATATTGTCAAACTTATGTTTTTTTATATAATAGTTTATGATTTGATAAATAAAAAGTATTTTTTTTTTGTTCAAATATTATACTTGATTATAAAAATAACAATAATAGTAGTTATTTAARGTTTTTTATTTAAAACARAAAAATCAAAATACAGTATAATTTAAATAATTATCATTAATTTATTTTCAAAAATCAATTATTTAAATATATAGTTTATTTAAAAAAATATTTTGAATTAAATTTTTATAAATATTAATTGATTAATACATACATTTAAATATTTTTTTGTTATCTACTATTATTTATTGAACAATAATCTATTTTTATTTATAATACATTACTTATTTTACATTTATATTATATAAAAATATAAATATTTTATTGATATTGATACAAAAATAAATTGCAAATCAATGCAAAATATATGCATAACAATTTATTTGTTTATATATATATACAATATATTTATATTTTACAATATTTATTTTTCAGTAAATGTCATACAATATAAATAAATAACTATCAATATAAATAAAAAAAATATATATATACATGTATATAAATACTAGCATTATATTGAAGTCCCTAAATACTGTAAATAGGTATCGGGGCGATAATATAAATTTATATAGAGTACATAAGCGCTTATACAGTTTTATAAACTCAGTTGTGTTAGTGTACAATATATATATATATATATATATATATATATATATATCTATATTTATATACTGTATATACAGTACAGTATATATCCATACAATAAACTAATAATTTTTGTTTTGTACGGAATGTCTATCATCGACACAGAAACAGAATATTCTGTAATATTCTCTCTCTTTTTTCTCTCTCTCTCTCACTCTCTCTCACTCACTCACTCACTCACTCACTCACTCACTCACTCACTCACTCACTCTCTTTATATACTGTATATGATATATCTGAGTGTTTTATTTTCACTCAATATATATATATATAAGTTGTATACTGTATAGTGAAATGTAATAAATGCAATGAATCGATAAATTCCGGACTTTTAGCGTTAGGAATATTTAGGTATTAAAAGCAAATGAATTCCCAAAACCAATGGATTTGACTTTATCTCTCTCTCTCTCTCTCTCTCTCTCTCTCTCTTTGTTGTTTACTCTTTGTTGTTGACTCTCTCTCTCTCTCTCTCTCTCTCTCTCTCTATATATATATATATATATATATATATATATATATATATCATCTGTTAAACTATATATAAAGTTATCTATAAATATTATAATATCTTACATAATACTTTAGTTGCATAAACTGTATTATACATAATATTTACCTAATGTATTATAACAAAATTGCATATTATAACAATTTTATCTCTAAGTTGTAATTCATAACATTTATTTTAAAAATTTTGTTATAAAGTATTTATTTAGTACTTAGTAAAACATTATTAGATAAAACAAAAACAAAATGATTTTTATTTTATTTTTTAATAATGTGTTAATTAAAAATAATTACAATCAAACTTTATTTAAATTGTATAACTTATTTGTAAATCGTTTTTTTCAAATAAATAAAAATGATTTTTAAAATTTTTATTATAAATTAAATTATTGTTTGGTGATTTAACTAATAATGCTTATATTTTAGTTAATTAATTATTAGTTTTAATTTCAAAAAAAAAATTAATATAAATATATTTTTTATTTAATTGAAATATTATTTAATTCATACATCCATCCAATAGGTCCACCAGTTGAAGTAGGCGTCACAATGTATATAATCAGTATTAGCTCAATATCGGCTGTAAATATGGTAAAAATCAATTTTATTTTTTAATATATTTAATTAAAATTTTAATTAAAATCTATAATTATAWTTTKTTTRCAAAATAGGATTTTACGGCCGATTTCTATTTTCGCCAATCGTGGCGCGATTCGCGGCTAAGTTTTATGAAAAGGCCGGGTATTGATGCCCTGTTTGTCGGGGCTGAGGTATCCGATAAGATATGGGTGCCGGACACGTTTTTTGCCAACGAAAAGTCCTATCAGTTTCATATGGCGACCACTGAAAATACGTTCATTAGGATCAAATCAAACGGCGAAGTTTTGCGATCAATCAGGTATGGGTATCGGGTATGAACCAGTGTTATGGGATATCCTAATACACCTAACTGTCCACTACACTTATATTATCTTATATTATTTGATAGAAAATAATTTCATAATTGATTGATAGTTTGATTATACAATATATATAGCTTTAATAAATTATATAATATTTATTTAAAAAAAATTATTTGTTTGTTTGTTGTTGTTATTTAAATATCTATCTTTTAAATGTATAAAAAAATTAAAATATAATTTTTTAAAAATTTATTTTTGTCAATGAAAATGTTATTAATTTTTATTTATATGTACAGTAAATAAATATTGATAAACTATATTTAAGCTATAATAATTTATTATGTGTTTGTTTAATATAGATAAACAAAAAATTATAATAATAATAATTACATTATAGTAATAATAATAGACAATTATTTTTGTAGCTGTTTGTGTAGTAAATTATGAAAAAATAAAAAATAAAGATTTTTTTTCTTATTTATTTTTATTTATTTATTTTTGTTAAATATATAATTATTTAGGAAATTATTGACTAGATTTTTTCGATTTTGATTAATGTTTTAAATTATTTAACCAAAAAAAAAACAAAACATATAAAACAAAATTAAAGTCTATTGAGATTTGATCGGTGGGTGGTTTGTCTAGTAATTAGATTAAAATTATTTATTATTTATATCGTAAATATATATCATTCAAATAAACACTATATATATATATAATATCTACTTATATGTGCCCATTAACTA